>NW_006239543.1:149709-157639 GCF_000226075.1 Solanum tuberosum
AGAAGACCCACTTCCAACTTGGGGAAGATGAACTCCTTTCTTCAAGTCTCCACAAAACCCTCAAGATAAAAATACAGAAAAATACTATAGACTAATAATAATTTTTACTTTAAAATTTTCCTCTGAAAGACTGCAACTCTAACTAGTATTTATAGTTTTCATGAATTGTGTTGCGGAGTATCGTTCGACGACATTAGTCGAGATCGCCGATGAACTCCGGAGGATCATTCGGCGACATTAGTCGAGATTGCCGATGAACTCGGCGATCCGCCTTTTGGTCAGCTCATCACCTTCAGTGTCTTGCCTTCAGCATCCTCATATTCTGGATCATTAGGCGGTACAGTACTGCTTCGTGGAACTAATCAGTGACTCGCCAACTGCTCCTTTCCTCGCCTTTCGATCCACTTCCTTTAAGGCTTCGCGTACTGGAACAAAAGGCGGTGCATGTCAATTCGGCGACTCGCCAAGTTGGACTCGGTGATCCGCAGACTTTCATTTCTTGTTCTTTTCCGCCCTTTTTGTTTCGTTTTGCACCTAAGTGTCCATGCTTCCAGTAAAACTTCAAATACCTGAAACTTAAGCATTTTAATCAGGTATTGAGATAAAACAAGCATTCGAGGACACTATTTCTATTAAAATAAAGCCCTAAATGAGTCCAATCTGTGGACTCATCAACACCCCTAACTTAAACTTTTGCTTGTCCTCAAGCAAACTTAAGTTCAGCAGTTCAAATAGGGTGCCTCAAACAGTGCTACACAAGACTAAATCATGAATGCACACAACAAGACTCAATTTACTTATGCAAGGATCACTTGTTTACTCAAAGATTCAAATTGTGACACACCATTACCAAGATTCTCATGCTCGCAATACTTGCTACTTGTGCAAGTTCAAGCTCAACCAAAGTATCTAAATGCCCTCACGTAAAGAATGATTCCATATTCCCACACAGATATGAGTCAATTTAAGATCAGGAATCAGATACAACGCTCACACTCAAAAAGAGGAACACAATGCATGTTTTCACCCATAGGTTTGCCCTTATTTTCCAATTGACTTTCGATCCAGCTTACTCAAGATAAAAAAAGGTCTTTCTAAAGCTTGTAATGAGGCTGAATGTAAAGGTATGGTCGTTAAGGCTCATTGACTCTGTCCTCATGAGATGCGGTATTCTCAAGGCATTCCCTTCTTTGCCTTTATCACGTCTTTTTCTAGTGCTTCTAAGTTATCCTTTTATTCATTTCCCATGAATTGCTTGGAATCTCAATAGCCTTTGTGCTTTATTCCACCAATTTCTTTTTAATTCATTTTTTTTATAAGAGGGTTCCATTGTTCGCAACATCATGGGTTAAAGGGGGACTTTTTATAGCACTTCTTGACTTCTCCTTTACCTTTTCACCATACCCCCAACTTAGGCTTTTTGTCCTAAGTTAGCTATTCACTAAACCACAATTCAAGATGATTATAGGTAGCGGATCAAGTAAGGTCTAGGGTTTATCAAGGTTCTTCCAAAAGAGGTACGGTTCAAGGGGTGTTCAAGAGAGTTTCACATGCTCACGGATAGGCCACAAAAAGAGGTATATGTTAAATTGTTCACACTCTTCAAAAGTTGCCTAAGATCATCTCAACAGTATACCTTTTTAAATCAATCAGACTAACTGGGCAAATTCTAGGTTTATTCATGCATGGTTCAAAGTAAGCTAATCACACAAGGCATCAATACTTCAGTCAAACAAGACTAGACACGTTCGCTAGTGTGCAACGGTCCTCACAAGAAAATCAATTCGATAAATGACTAGTCACAACTAAGGCTGGCAACGGAACCGGGAGGTACCGGTACCGGTTTCGGTCCGTTACCAATTTCGTCTCGGTTTCAGATAGTACCGGTTCAATCCGGTATTGTGCCGGTTCGGGAGGGGTAACAGGACAGAAACCGAGATTTACCGGTCCGTCCCGGTCTGGTTAGTCCCGATTTCGGTCCGGTTCGTTCAATTTTTTTTTTTTTTTAATCTGAAATTTTAAATTATAGCCGTTGGGCAATGGGTTTTGGGCCCCACCAACGGCTCTTTCACCCCCATAACTCCCCTTTACACCTCCCTATCCCCCCAAACTTTGTTTAATACCCCAACCTTCTTAAAACTACATTTCATCCTTTTTTTAAACTATAAATACCCCTAATCTTTCATTCGTTTCACTCACAAAAATATCTTCTACTCTCTCTACTCTCTACTCTCTAAAATTCTCTTATTCTCGTTAAAATTACGAATTTGGTCTTTGGAAATTGGAGCTTCAAAATTCAACTTTCAATTTTCGGCTTCCGGTCATACAAGTCTAATTTTTTAAGTAGACGTTTGGTACATTCGTTCCAATTCACTTTTTCATTTAGTTATATATTTGTTTGCATTTAATTATTTATTTTGTGAGTAATTAGTCTCTAGTCTCTACTTATTTAGTTATTTATTTGTATAAATTTTTGCATTACATTTTCGTATTATATATAATTTTACTCACTTTTTTATATTTGAATATGAATTCCGGTAAAAACAATGTTGACAAGGGTAAAACAACCATAGTTGATTCGATCACTAATTTATGGAGCTCAAAATCCAAGAAAAATAAAAAATCGGTAGTACTTCTCAAATCTAAAACTAAAAAAACTAGCTCAATTAAGAATAAATACGGATGATTATACGCATGTTGATGAAACTGTTTTTAATATTGATAGTAATAGTGGATTTGATCCTTATCATGAACATTTACAAAGAAGGTTTGGTAATTTTGATGAAGAATTACCTGAAGATGATGAACATGATAATGTTAATGATTATATTTGATAGTTTTGATAATAATATTGATGAATATGATGATGATGAAACTCGAGCCACCATCCAGCTACTAGTCCCACTCCCATCCCTCTTCCCCGGCTCCCGCTCCCTTTCGTTGTCCTGCTCCCGTTCCCCCGTGCATCCTAGGACTAAGGTAGAACGCACCAAAAAATCAGTTGTTTGGCAATTTATGACTCAGAATGAAGATAAAAACACAAGCTATTTGTAATAAATGTAAACATAGAATGAATCATAAAACTATAGGAAAACAGGGTGGGACGGGACATTTGAGTAATCATTTAATGTCATGTTGTAAAAATGAATTTTTGCATGCTAAAGCTGTAGCTGAAGCTAAAAAGAATGGTATCACTCTTCTTGAAAATGTCGGAGTAGAGGGCTCTAATATGGTCCAAACACAATTAAATCCTTCTAATGTTCTGGTTCTAGTATACAATGGTCATATAGTAGAGAAAAAGATCTTGAAGAATTAGCTAAAATGATTGTTGTTATGGGTTTGCCATTTAGTTTTGCTGAAAATCCCGGTTTTATTCATTATATTCAAATTGTGTATAATCCACATTTTAAAGGTTTTACTAGAAATACAATTAAAAAGGCTATCTTTGATTATCAAGCTCAACATTTTCAATATCTTCGTTGTTTATTTTATTATAACAATTGTAAAATAGCTATTACTACTGATATGGGCCGTAGTGTAAATGGTAATGATACAGCCCTCTCTCTCGATGTGGTGCCTTTCACTCTGCTCTGTCAACACTTTATCGCAATGCCGAAAGGTAGGATTTCTGGTCTTTTAGGAAAAGGATATCGAATGATCGATTCACCGTTGAGAACATTAACCCCAAAAAGAGGAATATTGTGGTGTTCTAACAGCGGCATTATCCCTTCTATCTATCTGAATTATGCAACAAGAAAAGTAAGTAAAAAAAAATTGTAGCTTTTTAAAACTCTTTCTTAAAAAGTCTGTAGGCCCCTACTTTAGTTCTCTTTTGGGGGCTTACAAGGGTGTTCCGTTAGCAACGGGAAGGTTAGCTCAAGTGATAGAGGGAGGTGGTAAGAGACGTATCTTTGCAATATGTAATTACGTAAAAAACAAAGGTTACTGTTTCCTGTCCACCAATGGGCAATGAAAGTCCTATCTCGCCTTCCGGCGGATGGAGCATTCGACCAAGAACGTCCGTTGGTACGATTACGATCTCAAAAGAAACGTAATTCTTTCTCTTTTGATTTAAAATCGGCAACGGACCGTTGGCCATTGAGTGTCATATACACCTTCATGTCCTGCATGTGGGGGAGTACACTGGCATCATCAATAGTCAACAGTTCCTTGGGTCTCAACACTTTCTTGATCGTCCCTCCGATGGTCAAGAGGGTGAATGAGATTGCCTTCTTAACAGGACAGCCGTTAGGTTACTACGGATCATGGTCCCTATTTGCGCTTTCCCACCATTATATGGTGTGGCTAGCTGCGAAATATGCATACCCAACGAGTACTACCCCTTTTGCTGATTACGCCCTGTTAGGTGATGATATCCTAATCACCGATACAGAGGTGGCGCGGCAGTACAGGATTTTGCTGGATAGGCTTGGTGTTACAATCTCTTAGCAAAATCGATAATATCCGAGAACGGAACCCTCGAGTTTGCTAAGAGATTTTGGACCAAGGACATGCAAATTTACCTTTCTCCAATCTCTCTTAGAGCATTAACTTCCTGTAGGACAACTGTGGGTCTGTGTCAACTCGCAACCAAGTATTCGATTTCAACATCGATTTTACCAATTTTTTGGGGGGCCGGATTCAGAGTTCGTTCTCGTTTGATGTCTACTCAATCTAAACGTTGGGAAAGACTGAAAGCGGCTGCAAGCAAACCACACAGGTCACATCTATTACCTCTCGAATATTGGATTGGGAGATTTAAACCTCTCAATCCTTTATTTTTTGAAGGGAAAGATAATAGATTATCTCCGGAAGGAATTAACACCTAAGGAGATACGACTCTTTCCAAATGAGTTGGTGTTTGATGGTGAGAGAGAAATCCTTGAACGCACTGTTTTACTCAGATGGGTGAAACAGTGGCTGAAATGGGTCTCTTGGTACCATACTGTTGCAGCATCAGCGGAAGTAACCATTGATCAGTTGATGGAAGTTCCTATGTGTAGTAAATCCTGAAAAAGAACAAACGAAGATCTTGATTTGATCAAGTATAGTTGAGGGTTGGTGTTCAGTGTGGGCAGTCTCCTCTATCAAAATAGTAAGAGAAAAAGAAGGACTTATCTCAGATCTTTACGTTTCACATTTGAATTTATCCTAATTTGAATTCCTCTCCAATGTTATCAAAACCCGTTGCCTTTTTACTGGAATTTTCTGCGATAGTTTTTTCCACTATTTTAGCGATTATGATTGAGATAAAGCTCTTTAGATGGTCTTTTCTATTTTAGAATTTTCTATTGTCCGAGTTGGAGTTAGAAATACATCAGGATTTCGTGTGCTTACTTATATTGCTTTTGGTTTTCGTATCATGGATCTTGGTTCGCACTTTATGGCATTTCCACTAGAAAAAGAATCCAGACATTTCTCGTGTACCTATTATGGAAAGCGTTTGGACTCTGTCTCTTTTTCTTTCGTTCTCTTTTTTCTTTTATGAATTGTTGTTAGAAATGGTAGACTGCGCAGGAAAGGATTCGGGTGGGGGAGCGTCTACCTCCTCTCCCAAGCCTGATGAATGGGAAATGGCGCTAGATCTACCGGATAATCAAGTTGCACCGGAATGTCTACGCTCCCATATTAAAGAAGAGTTAAGATACCTCTTTAATATCGGGCGAAAGACGACCCCTTCCGATACTATGTTTGACAACTTTATTTCCCCCTTGGCCTTAGATGAGGCAAAGGGGGAGTTGGGACCCGATTTCCGGTCCGGTCCGGGACGGGCACACTGATTTTTTCCCGAAATTACCGATTCCGGTTCGGTTCCGGCCCGTGGTGCCCGGTTTTGTTCCGGTTCCGGTCCGGTAGTCCCGGTTCCGGTTCCGTTGCCAGCCATAGTCACAATGAGATGCAAAGAGTGCACATATTGTCTATGTAACTTCATTTGGCCTCATCATAGCCGTGCATTCATGTTTGTTCAATTGGGAGCACTATTCAAGTCATCGATATTGATCGAAATCGAGACTCAAATTTTTTGGAAGGATCAGAATTATTTCAATTAGAACAACAGGAGCCATGAGCTCAAAGATCCACAGAAATGCAGTATTTAAAACACAAATTAAAGCAGACAACCCAAATATATACAGAACAAAACATGAATGTCAACACAAAACGTGTGGGCCTCACCCCACCCCAAATAAAAGCAGTTGTCCTCAAATGCGAATAATAAGTGCTAAATGGGAATCGATAAAGTAAACTAGTTGACCCAGAGATATTCAGATCAACTAGTTGCAAATGAGGTTAGATTTCTCAAAAATAACTCGGGATGTTGAAAGACCAACCTTGTGTGAAGATGCTCGGCTGCCTTGCAATCCACAACTGAGCACAATTTAGAAATGTGAATACTTTAATAATACATGAAATATAAAAGTAGCGTGCAAGTGTGAGTTAGGGCGTATGAAAAAGTGAGGTAAGCAGTAAATCGGACACTTTGAAACCTTTGCTCGGAGAACTTTCCAGTTATCGCCTATTCAGTGACATTAATTATACTGGTCTGTTCAGTCGGCGGCACGCCGAATATTTAGCTTCCTCGCGAAAGATTATAGGACCTTTGGTTGCAGGTGAGTCCGAATGGCAGTTTGCATTGTGCTCGCCTACAAGATCGGCGATTCGCCGCTAATTTTTTTTAAAGTGCGCCGAGTTTTACATACTCCAAACTTAGACTAGGAGAGTTCAAATGG
Source organism: Solanum tuberosum (assembly GCF_000226075.1). Taxonomy (NCBI): domain Eukaryota; kingdom Viridiplantae; phylum Streptophyta; class Magnoliopsida; order Solanales; family Solanaceae; genus Solanum; species Solanum tuberosum. The sequence goes on from NW_006239543.1 coordinate 156,438, forward strand.
CGGTTAATAGTGCGATCGCTGAACCAGTCCGTGGTTCACCAAAGATGTCCTGAGCTTGCCGATTCCTCCTGCGTGTCGCTGAATGGACTTGTGGTGCGCTTATTTGCACTGTTCGTTCACTCTCCACGCTTCTATCTGCACAATCGACACATTATTATTTTATCAAACAGATATAATTGGTAAGAACTTGTGTTGCCTCCCAATAAGCGCCTTATTTAACGTCGTGGCTTGACGTAGGAATACTATCAAGCATTCTCCAGATACAATTCTTCAACTAAAGCGATTTCCTGGCAGTCCCCAAGGTATAACTTCAAACGTTTTCTGTTAGCTTTAAATGGAGGTCCCTCTTTACTTTCAACTTCTATGGCACCATTGGTGAACACTCGTGTCACTCTGAAAGGCCCAGACCATTTGGATTTTAGCTTCCTTGGGAATAGCCTTAGTCGTGAGTTATACAATAACTCCTAATCTCCCACATTGAATTCCTTCTGGACTATCTGTGTGTCATGCCATTTCTTTATTTTCTCTTTGTAAATGGCTGAGCTGTCGTAAGATCTGATTCTGAACTCATCTATTTCATTCAACTGGTCCAACCTCTCCATTGAAGCCTTTGTCCAATCTAAATTCAGAGCTTTCAATGCCCATAAGGCTTTGTGTTCTCGCTCAACAGGTAAATGGCACGATTTACCAAAAACTAGCTGATATGGGGACATTCCTATGGGTGTCTTATAAGCAGTCTGATATGCCCACAGGGCATCATCAAGCTTTCTAGACCAGTCGATTCTGCTGCCGTTTACTGTTTTTGATAGAATGATTTTGATCTCACGATTTGACACCTCAACTTGTCTGCTCGTTTGGGGGTGATATGGAGTGGCGACCTTGTGTTTTACTCCGTATTTTCTCAATGCACTGGAAAAACCACTCATTGCAAAAATGTGATCCTCCATCACTAATGATTGCTCTTGGAGTGCCAAACCGTGCAAAGATGTAGCGTTTCAAAAATTGGACAACACTTCTTCCTTCATTATTCGGGAGTGCGACAGCCTCCACTCATTTGGACACATAGTCCACAGCTACTAAGATATACTTGTTTCCAAACGAGCTGACAAATGGTCCCATGAAATAGATTTCCCACATATCGAATAGTTCGATTTCCAAAATAGGTGTAAGGGGTAACTCGTGTCTTCTTGACACTCCGCCTT
>NW_006239543.1:157815-161930 GCF_000226075.1 Solanum tuberosum
ATCTGCCTTGCTGCTGACATTGAGGACATCTCGTTGCAAAATCGTGGGCATCTTTGTAAAGAGAAGGCCAATAATAACCACTTTAGAGAATCTTAGCTGCGGTACGGTTTCCACTATGATGTCCTCCGACTGGTGATGTGTGGCAGGCATGGATGATCTCTGTTGATTCTTCTTCCGAAACACACCTTCTTATGACATGATCAACACATTCCCGAAATAAGTATGGCTCAAGAAGTATCGTTTAATATCAAATAGGAGCCTCTTTCGTTGGTAAGATTTTAACTCATCGGGAATCAACCCACATACGATGTAGTTTGCAAAGTCAGCATACCATGGCATGTGTGTGAGTGACAGTGTGAATATCTGCTCGTCTAGGAATGAGTCATTTATTTCCTTTTCCTGCTCAGTACCTGCTTTACTGTCTAACCGCGATAGGTGATCTGCAACTTGATTCTCGCAATCTTTTCGATCTTTTACCTCAAAATTGAATTCTTGCAAGAGTAGCACCCATCTTATCAATCTTGGCTTCGCATCTTTTTTTGCCATGAGGTATCGGTGTGTTGCATGGTCTGTATGAACAACTACTTTAGTGCCTAGCAAGTATGCTCGAAACTTTTCGAAAGCATAGACCACATCTAGCAACTCTTGTTCAGTGACTGTGTAATTTCGCTGGGCACTATTTAGAGTCTTGCTTGCGTAATAAATTGGGTGAAACAGTTTGGTACACTTTTGTCCCAATAGTACACCTAATGCCATCCCACTCACATCACACATTACTTCGAATGGTTCTGACCAATTGGGGCTGATGATAATTGGTGTGGATATCAATTTATCCTTCAAACATTTAAATGCTGCCATACAAGCGTCATCAAAGTAGAATTTCACTTCCTTCTCAAAGAGTTTGCATATCGGTTGTGCAATCTTTGAGAAATCCATAATGAATCTCCGGTAGAAACCTACATGGCCCAAGAAACTGCGAATTCCCTTTACTGAGATCTGTGGTGGTAGTTTCTCAATAACCTCAATTTTTGCTTTGTCAACTTCCAGCCCTTGTTGCGACACTTTGTGCCCAAGAACAATGCCTTATTTCACCATGAAATGGAATTTCTCCCAATTTAGGACTAGCTTAGTTTCCACACACCTTTGGAGCACTCACTCTAAATGTGTCAAACATTCTTCAAATGTCTTTCCCACGACTGAGAAATTATCCATGAAAACTTCCAGAGAGTCCTCGACCATATCCACAAAGATGGACAACATGCATCGTTGAAAAATTGCCGGTGCATTACAAAGTCTGAATGGCATCCTTTTGAATGCAAAGGTCCCGTAAGGGCATGTGAAAGTGGTTTTCTCTTGATCTTCTGGTGCGATAGATATCTGGTTGTATCTGGAGTATCTATCCAAAAAACAATACCACCGTCTCTCTGATAACCTGTCAAGCATCTGGTCCATGAAGGGCATTGGAAAATGGTCCTTTTTAGTCCATGAATTTAGCTTTCGATAATCCATGCACACCCTCCATCCCGTTACAGGTCTAGTTGGCACGAGCTCTCCTTTAGCATTTGGGACCACTGTTATGCCACCATTTTTTGGTATGCATTGCACTGGGCTGACCCATTTGCTGTTTGAAATCGGATAGATTACTCATGCATCAAGCCACTTGATGATTTCCTTTTTTACTACCTCTTGCATCAGAGGGTTCAACCTTCGCTGATGCTCCACACTGGGTTTGCATTCACTGTCCAGCCGAATCTTATGGGTGCAGATACCGGGCGGGATGCCCATGATATTAGCTATGGTCCATCCGATCGCTTTTATGTGCTTCCGTAGTTCTTCAACAAGCACTTTTACCTGCCCTTCACTCAAATTTGCTGCGATAATCACTGGCAGAGTGTTGTTAGTCCCCAAAAAACATACTTGAGATGGGATGGGAGTACTTTCAGTTCTAGAGTTGGCGGCTCTTCAGTTGATGGCTTTGCAAGTGGGCTATCTCGGTTTTTTAGGTCGATATCCAACTTAATTGGATTTCGTGCATATGCTTCTAACCCTGTTATGGCTGCGATCATTTCATCATATTCCTGAATTTCCGATTCGTCATGATTTGCAAGTATTGACTCAAGAGGCTCATTCTTGCGCAACAGATGGCTCACACTTGCCACCGCCTCATCTATAACATCTTCAGTAGACACTACATGGATATCACTTGTTTGTTTCATGGATTTGCATATGTTGAAAGTTACCTCATAGTCATTCACACGGAATTTCAACTTGCCGCTTTCAACATCCACTAATGCTCTGCCGGTTGCTAAGAATGGCCTTCCCAAAATAATGGGGACCTCAACATCAATGTCACAGTCTAAAAATCACAAAGTCAACTGGAAATATGAACCGATCTACTTTTGACCAAGATATCATAGAGGATTCCAAAAGGATGCTTGATCGATCGATCTGCCATGAGAAGTCTCATTGTAGCTGCCTTTGGTTCTCCCAATCCAAGTTGCTTGTATATGGCGTATGGCATCAGGTTGATGCTTGCTCCTAGGTCACATAAAGCCTTGGCAAATTTGAGCATTCCAATACTACACGGGATGGTGAAAACACTAGGGTCTTCTCTTTTATTGATTAACTTCTTTGTCATGATCGCACTGCAACTATGAGGCACTTCAATCGTTTCATAATCCAAGATCCTCTTCTTGGTGACTAGCTCTTTCATGAATTTAGTATACCCTGGCATCTCCAACAATAAGCAAAGTCACGAAGCTGGCTGACTACGCTCGAGCAGAGCCCAGACCCGGAGGTGGTGGCTGAACTCGTCGTAGAGTTCAGGAGCGGAAAGCCACTTGACTGTAAGGAAAGGAGCGAGCAAGACTATCTTGGTGAATGCAATAAGAACCGGCTGCTCGCCGCAGCAGAGTGCTTTGCCCATGCTGCTATCCGCCGCCGAAGCGCTAAAGGGATTCGTGCTTGAATGTCGAGATCAGGGGACTCTATCCAATCCATGCGGCAAATCTGTTTGTGGTAGGAAAAAAGTCAACAATAAAGAAAAAGAAATAAATAGAATATAGAAAATCATTGAATTGTTTGCTCCGATACAAGAGATCGGCCCCGAAGCAAGATATGGTGGGTGCCAACAACTTTCACTTGTTAGGAGTAGGGGCTGAAAAGAGCTCTTTGTATAGGTTGGGTTTTCTGGGCTTTGATGCTTACCTTCTTATTATTAAAAAGGGAGGGTTTAATAATGGAGCTGAAAGCCACTTGACTTTAAGGAGAGGAGGTCAATAAAAAAAAGAGATGTTAATTAATCAAAGGTCCAACTGATCACCACGCCTGTATTGTAAATATGCAGTTAGGAATAATCCAGCCAAAGTAATAGGAATTAGGCCTAACACGATTCCAAATAAAAAAACTTCAACCATTTTTCTTTGTTTGGAAGGAGAAAAAAAAGAGGTAATATCTATACCTAAATATTAATCCGAATTGACATGAATCTCAATGACAATGACCAAGAATTGACAATTGGTAACGTAAGTAAATATAGAATACACGTAATCCCACAGAAAGATTTCTTTTTTTGAATTGTTCATTTTTAATATTCAGTTTAAATAAGTCGTATCTTGCTTAGACCAATAAATAGAGCTGAGGTTATAGTTAAAGCCGCTAATAGAAAACCGAAAGAACTAGTTATAGTAAGCATGAAAGGGCTAAATTAAATGAAATATGTTCTTTTTATACATATGTTTAGAAAGCACTTACCTAAGTTTCCATTTTTTCAAAATAGGAGGATAGGCAAAAATATCAATTTCAATTGAAAGAAGAAGTTGAATGAAATTTGATTCATCTATCATTATAGGCAGACAACACTAACAAAGATAAAGTGACAGACATATAAAAGAAATTGATTCATCATCTGCAACATCTATCCATCCCGCAATTCCAATCAACCGATTCATTGAGTAACTCTTGGGTAAACTATTAAACTAATAAGAGCTGTATCGTCTAACTTCATTCAAAAATTGAACTGGAATTTTTATAGAATAAAATTCGAAAATCATTTCTATTTTGATCATTTCTTAGATTATGTTGAATTGTATCGAATCCATTTTCTATTTTAAAGC
>NW_006239543.1:162030-209446 GCF_000226075.1 Solanum tuberosum
TGATTGTGGCTGGACTCCTCTATTCATCTATCAATCTTGTTTATGAATGTTATGATGGCCAGGCATAGCCGAAACTCTTTCGTAGGCAGCTCTTGAGGCAGTGGCTTGAAACTAATCTCCCGCAGTCACCCACCATGATCGGAGCTGAGATGATTCATACTAGCTTGGTTAGGTCAATACCTGTACCATCGCTTCTATTTGATGTAATATAGTATAGAGGCTGAAGGTGAGAAATCATCAATTAAAGTAGATGCAGCTTCCCTGGCTTAAAGGACGGAACTCCAGCAAGAAATCTATTGAAGAGTTGGTGCTGGGTTAGCCAAAAATAAAAGTTTATCCGGTCCCTGAAAAATTTGCTTTTTATGATTACATCGGCAATAATCCAGAAAGTGGATCTATTTCGTTTTTTTCTCTTTTAAGAAAAGGAAAATCTTATTTCCCGGATCATTGTACATTTCAATTTGAATTAGGCATTCTGTGTCCAACTCTAAGAAGTCCTTACCTACATTTGCATCTGATCATATATGTATATTATCTATTCCAACAAACAAATAATACAAAAGAACGAGGTTTGGATGCGCTTCTGTCCTTAAAGGGAGTTCGCCGAGGGTGAGAACGAGAATCGAATCGATTGAATCACAAAGATCTATTCACTTATATAGAAGAAGAATCGAAAAAGGAGCGGATGGTTCATGTAGCAGTGGAAGAGTCAGTCGCCTTTTATGAAGTCTGGGCTTTCGAGATCGAATCGTAGCCAAAGTCTTTTTCCAGGTTTAGAAAGACTGGTTCGAAAGGACCAGGAAAGATCAGCTGTTCGCTCTTCTTCAAGGAGTGAGGGAGCAAAAGAGAGTAATGACATCGTACCGTGCCCCTACCCTAGAAAGGGTAATGTGATTAGCTTGCTTGAACGAATCCGCTCTCTTTGCTGTGAACAAGAGGAAGCTCTGCAGATGAAGCAGGCGACGGGTAAATGCTTTTTTTGAGTTCATACCAGGATCCAGGGAAAGGCTTTTTGCTCACCCCGCGAAAGGCGCATGGGTTGACTCTATTTCTTTCTATGAGTTAGTAGGTGAGAAGGAAAGACTAGTGCTTAGAAATCCGGCTGACATTGAACTTAAACTAGCTGCTGCCATTGAAAGAGAAGAGAGCTCCGTGACTTCCGGGCTTAGCTCTTTTCCGGTGCAGATGAATAAACCGGTATTTTCTCTTTCAGTTTCTGCTCCGGGGAAAGAAGTTTAATTTGCTTTGGTAATTTTGTACGTATTCTAAATTAAAAGATTCCCGTGAGAGGGCTGAAAAGGAAGCTCGAACGAAGTGAGAGGGTGGATGTAATTCAGCTCGACCTACAGGGAGAGGGAAATTCTTTTTATTGCGTTCCCGGCTCTCGGCTCTCTCTTTCCCTTTATCCCGTGCCTGGGGAATATATGAATGTCTTTCTCCCGGCTTACTACGATTTCCGGGTGGGAAGAAAGTCATTGCCAGCTCTTTGAACGAATACGCTCTTGGGCCGCAGGAAGAGCATCTCTCTCTGTCTATTCAAAGATCCGAGACTGCTAGTGTTGTTGGTGACATTGGTTCCCCGTCCCTACTCTCCTATCTCTCTCACCCTGGTTGGGCTCTGGCTTAGTGTGATTAAACTGTGAATCGAGTCAGGAAAAAGAAGTCCAGCTCCAGGCTTTAAAGAAGAGAAGAAAGACCTGGCTTCAAGGGAAATGCTTTAGGAAAGAAAGATCCCAAGCTTATGCTGAATTGAGAGTGGACTTGCCTTGGTCTTCTGTGAGTTCCAGAGATTCAGATCAAGGCAGTTCAGTTCTCCGAGGCTAATTCAATTCTTTCTTGCTGTGAAAGAAAGCACTGCTGAAGAGGGACCTACTTTCAATGCTAGTTTTGAGTCATTTAGTCTTAGTCCTACTTTTATCTCTACGACTTCTGTTACATCTCATGAAATTCCGTCTTCTAAGCCAGAGCCAGGTCAGTCTAAATGGAAGTAGACCAACATAGGAAGAAATGTGAAAGTAGGGGCTGCTAAGCGCCCAGACCCAGAATTCTGTGAAAATGGAGTTCTTGGTACCGGTCAAGCAGAAATAATATAAATAGCGAGCCAGTACTATATTTATAGATTGGAAAGAAGGGACTCTCCAAAGAGAGGCCCGAGCGGAATGAAGTTGTGCTAAATGAACGAGTTGTCCTAAATGCCCCTTGTTAGCTGTCGCAGGAAGTGGTGAGGGCTCAGGAAGTGAAGCAAACTCGACCAAAGGACAAGTCTGTTCCTGCTTCGTTTTCGGTTCCCGATTCAATCTTCACCTTTCCTGAATGAAGAAAGAGAGTGAAAGAGAAGATATCAGTGCAATAGGTACAGAGGTACGAGAAACTGTCTTCGTTCGGTTCGGCAGAAGAAAGCCGAGAAAACAAACAAATAGGAAGAGCACTATGCAAGCTTATAATTAAGCAAATATATAAAAGCTATCACCACCTCAAGCAGTAAAACAAAGTCGTTATGGCTATGTTACTAACATAGACAACCATGAATGGTATTCATTGACAGGAGTGACCGCTTTCTAGTCGTAGTTGGTACCGCCCCTGTTCACTTCAGCATGCAAGGAACACCTTCGGGAAGAATCAAAGTTTTTCTCCTCTGCAAAGCTATCAATGCTTTATTCAAGATCTTTAGCAGTCGATCGTTCATTCTCCCTCCCCAATGGCTTTCAAAAGCTCGACATAAAAGAATAAAGAAAATAGGAAAAAAGAGTACGGGGATATTTAGCTATTTAGCTATTTAGCCTTAGAGAAAGGTGACTTGGTAAGACCAGAATCTGGAACAGAGATTGGATGAAGAATTGCTTTTTCTTTAGCGGGAATGGCGCCACCTTTTTATTTAGCAACTGCCGCCCCGCTTAATAGGAATAGGATGCACTTACCGACCGGTGAAAGGAAAGAGCTGGGTCAGCCATCGACAAAGGAATACCGAACTCTACCCGTGTGAGGCCTCGTAGCCAGGGAGAACCATAGAATCGGAGGGTTATATTATAACATCGGTGGAAAGGTCGAGAGGGCACCTAAAAATAGCTTTAGAAGCCAGATTAGGAAAGTCTTTCCCGAGTTCGAGCAAATGCAATGCGACATCCAGGCAAAAAAGGGCTGGGGTCCGATCTGCGCATACATCACTAAAGAAGATAAGAATCCACATATATGGGGGAACACGTCAAAGGCCCATGTTATGGAAGTAGCAGAGGCTTATGAGGGAAAGAAAAAAACAGGGGGTGCTCCTCTCCTTACAGTCAAGTGGCTTTCCGCTCCTCTACAACTACCTTTCGCCCAACATGATCACGAACGAAGACAGAGAATTGCGTAGATAGGAGGACGAAACGAACCAACCCACTTGTCCTGATCGGAAGAAGAAAGAAAGAGAATGGTGGCTCCTTTCCTTACAGTCAAGTGGCTTTCAGCTCCTTTTGCCCAGGGGACATCGTCGGAGAACAATGTCGGGGACAGGGTGAGAGCCTCCCGTTGGTTACGCCCTTTAAGTGTCGGTTCTTCCATATTTAGATATGGAGATAGATCCATATAGAGATCTATATCTTTCTATCGATAAATAGATCTATTGAGAAATGGATATTGATCTGGTTTCAAGATCTATGAACAAGAGAGATCCCTAAATATCCATTTGAGAAAATAGATGAATAGATAGGGCGAAGCCAGCTGAAGGAAGGTCGCGTTAGCGCCCCCTATTTCACTAAAGCAAGAAGGGAGAAAGTTTACTTTGAGGCTTCTATTTAGATTAGTTTCTTAGTAAAAGATAAGGCAAGAAGCAAGGGCGTAGCAGCTGCGCGAAAGCCGTTGCGCCTTAGCGCCCCCCTACCCCTATTATTTAGATTATAGTCATAAAGGAACTAAAGGAAATTTGACAACCTTACTAATAAAATTTGACAACCTTACTAATAGAAAGGGGATGCGCTCAAGCATGCGAAGAAAGCTCGAAGAGCTTCTCTTATATTATATATTATAGAAAGGTTTGTAGAAAGGGGATTCTTCAAATATCCCATGTTGTAGGGGCTTCAAAGAAAGCTTGTAGTTTAGGGGTGCGCAGGTTTGGAACCCTATACAAGGGGCTAGCGCGCAATGGCTTTCTCTGATAGAGGCCCGCTTCTTCAAGTTCAAGTTCCGCTTGCTGCTTTTCATTTTGATAGGAGTAGGTGCTTGCAGCTCGCTCGCTGTCTACTAAATGAGCCTTCACTGCCCGCCCGGCCCCTATCTTTAATCTTAAGTAAAGTGAAGTAAAATCAATGAAGTGAACAGCCCAACCTCTTTGTTTGAAGCTTTGCCAGGAAGCTTCTACTTGTTGAAGCTTTGTTTCCCCTAATTCCGAAACACAACAATAGACTTGCCACTATAGTCTAGGAAAAAGCTTCTCTTTGATAAGCGGTTATAGGGGAGTTCAGAAAGGATCTGATCGTAGATAGAGACTTCAACCTGTGCGGGGGTAGGGGCGGATGTAGCCAAGTGGATCAAGGCAGTGGATTGTGAATCCACCACGCGCGGGTTCAATCCCCGTCGTTCGCCCATCAATAAATGGACCGTTTGTTTCGGAGACACAAGACAACCCTAGAAAGCATTTTTTCTGCAAGTCATCTCGAGGCTTTCAAACGCATCCAAGCAATTGGTATCCGATTGAAAGATAGAAAGCATAGATTCGCGTCGCCTACTTGCTGAAAGCAAAAATGGAATGGCCGATCATGAATTCTATGACGTTTTTAAGACCTCACTAATCAGCCAACCACTTTTTAGTTCATAATGAATGAACCCCCGGATGAAGAAAAAATATCCCCTCCCTTTTACTAAACCATGGGGAGCCCCGAGTAGTTTACCGGACAAATTGAGTTGTCGTGACGATACCTTTCAACATCGGAAATTCTCTTCATCACGAGACTGATCGGATCTGCCGTAGACACCCGAGAGATCTTCACAAGGCAGGCTAAAATAAAAGACTAAGAGGCGCTGCAAGCGAGCAAAGAGTTATGCTTTCATTTCTTTGTTGAGATTGAAATCAAGTGAAAAGGTTAGGTATAATGCACGCAGGCTAAGTCAAGAAAAGGACTTCCTTACCTTTCATTCATAGTAGTCTTAATGACTAGTAGTTTGAAGCCTTAAGAAAGCGGTTTTTTTTCGGCACTCGCTTCCTTCGTCTTAAGTAAAGTTCAGTTTACTTTTTCGATTCGGAACTCTTAGTCGAGCTGATGGCGAGATCGATTTTTTGTTCGAGGTTCAAGAGGAAGAAAGGAAGGTTGATGGACAACTTCTTGAACACAGACAAGAATTTTTTAAACTTCTCATCTTCATTCATTTTTTTCAAACGCTGGGGAAAAGGTGGAGGTATTTTGGGTAAGGGTTGTATTATTTTTTGAGTTTCATTGTGCTGATTCATTCCTTCTTGTGCTTTCTTGCCGAGGTTTTGATGATCGATAATTTCTGCTTCTTCCCTACCCTGATTTTTCTCACGTTCTTCTCTTTCATTACCTATCGCTACCTTCCCGCCACGGGTAATTACAGCCAGCTCTCCTTCCTCATTTTCCTTTGGCATCTTGGTTGCTAGTTGGGCCGATAGGAGATTCAATTGACCTTCCAGCATCTTGATGGCATTAGCATGAGAGCTCACCTTACTATTTAGCAATAAAAAATCATCTCTCATTCCATTTAGCAAATCATCAGAGCCTTCAACTTTCTCAAGAATTCGTGTCAGTAGATCATTCACCCTAGGGCTACTGTCACTCCCCCTTGATGTTGGGCTGTCACTCAATTGAGTTTGGTATTCTTCATGATCGTTGGAAACCCTCATCATTCCTTCTGTGGTTCCAACCTTGATTCCTTCCCGATTTCAAGTTATCAGAAAATGAACCCCCCTCTGCGCGAAACACTTCACAGTTGCCTTTCATGTGCTCCTGTAAATCTTCCATCTGAGACAACATCTTTTTTGATGTTTTCATCCCTCTCTTTTTCTTTATCGAGTTGCTCTTGCGTCAGCCTGAAACACAGAGGGGAAACTTGATCTTCTTTGGTGTACCAAGCTTGATTTACTCTCTCCATACCATCTAGGATAAATGAGGCCACCTCAAAGGGCTGTAGCATTATGCCGCCTTGAACCAATTGATCAGCTATCCCTTTGTTGAATGAATCAAGACTTCGGTAAAAATATTGGAGTAACAACTCACTTGGAAGCCCATGTGTTGGGTATTTTCGCAGAGACCTTTTATATCTAACCCACGACTCATGAATTGGTTCACTCGCTTTTTGTTTAAAATTCTGAATGTCGTCCCTCAACTTCATTATTTTTGATGAGGGAAAGAATCTATTGTGGAAAGCTGTGACTAATTCTTTCCATGATGTGATAAAACTTTTGGGAAGTTCAGACAACCACGTAGTGGCTGCTTCTGTCAGTGACAATAGGAATAAGCGAAGTCTGATGGCTTCTTGCGACCAATTTTTGAATGACAACGGAGCACATACGTCCAATAAGCTTTGGATATGTTCATGTGAGTCTTCATGATCCAATCCTCCGTATAGGCCCCTTGAATATATGAGATGGAGTGTTGTGCTAGTGACTTCAAAATTTCTGTTTCCGCCACCCTGTGGCAAGCGAATTGCTCTTATCTCACCCAATGGAGCGGGATCATAAACACTATAAACATCATCAATGTCATCTCGGTGCAAGTCAATATTCACTGGGTTGTTTGCATGGCAACCATCTCCCATATTCTCACTCATAATTTCTATTTTCAACACAAACAAGCAAAGCAAAGCTAAAAGTTAAGTTAGTAAACTACGAATGAGAATAAAAATTCTATTAAGCTAAAAATTCTCAAATAACAACACTCCCAGGCAGCGGCGCCATTTTGATGCCACGACCAACGACACTATCCTACGGTATGAGTGTCTACGATTGTCGATAATATAGTAACCCAACCAAGGGTTGGGGTCGTGTCCCAAGGGAGCGGTTTTGAGAATCAGTAGCCAATTAGAATTTCGTTTGAATTAGTCGTAGCTAAAAACATTTACGATAAAATACATTGTAAATTAAAGGGGGTGACACAGAAGTGTCAAATATCAAAAGGGGTTTTGTAACAAGTGATAAAACAGCAAACTAAACAAGAAAATCAAGTATGGGGAAGGTTCTTGGGATGTGACCGCAATACAAGTTGAGATAAATTGTTGGGTACATGCTTTCAATAGGAAATTTGCAAGACAATAGTGACTAGGCTAAGCTTTAAATGGAAATAAGTTCCGTCTCGGGCAACTTACCCCGTTTCAAATGCGTTCCTCTCGGACAACCATTTGCCGCATGAAGACCACCCTACGCCTTACCCCACTCACTCTCTCGAGCTGAGTGTTAGGATATGGGACTAGGGCTCACCCTCTCAGGCTGAACCTCATGTCGACCCACTCCTTAGGCCATCAGTCTAGTGGTTTTGGTTCACGACCTCCCTCTCGAGCAAGCCAAAAACAGATGTGTGGCTTTGTATTTGCAACTAGAAACCCTTTAGATTAAACCACAACCACTAGGTGAAATCACCATTAGAATACTTCTAACCTATCAACAAGCAAGACCCAACAAGAATAACAACCCATATTTTCTAAATCACACCCCAAGAATGGGGTTTTTTAGCAACACATCAAGAAATAAGAAATTATACCTAACATGATAAAGAAATCAACTGGGTATAAGAAATTAAACCTTGAATTAAGCTACGGAAGAGGAACAAAGAAGACCCACTTCCAACTTGGGGAAGATAGAACTCCTTTCTTCAAAGTCTCCACAAAACCCTCTCCAAACTTGAGAGAAAAATACAGAAAAATACTATAGACTACTAATAATTTTTACTCTAAAATGTTTTTTACACTAAGACTACAACTCTAACTAGTATTTATAGTTTTGAAAAATTGTGCTGCGGAGGATCATTCGGCGACATTAGTCGAGATTGCCGATGAACTCGGCGATCCGCTCTTTAATTAGCTCATCGCCTTCAGTGTCTTGCCTTCAGCATCCTCATATTCTGGATCATTGGGCGGTATAGTACTGCTTCGTGGAACTAATCAGCGATTCGCCGACTGCTCTTTTTCTCGCCTTTTGATCCACTTCCTTCAAGGCTTCATGTATTGGAATGGAACAAAGGGCGGTGCATGTCAATTCGGCGACTCGCCAAGTTGGACTCGGCGATCCGCAGACTTTCATTTCTTGTTCATTTCAGCCCTTTTGGTTCCGTTTTGCGCCTAAGTGTCCATGCTTCCAGTAAAACTTCAAATACCTGAAACTTAAGCATTTTAATCAGGTATTGAGATAAAACAAGCATTCGAGGACACTATTTCTATTAAAATAAAGCCCTAAATGAGTCCAATTTGTGGACTCATCAAAAAGGGACTTCTTTGCACTTCTTGATTTACCTTCTCTTTTCACCACGCCCCAACTTAGGCTTTTGGCCTAAGTTGGATATTCAAACAAACCACAATTCATGAGGATTATGGGTGATGAATAGAGAAAGGTCAAAATTTCATCAAGTTTCTTCTAAGAAAGGTTAAGGATCACAAGGTGTTCAAGCGAAGTTCACAGACTCCCAAGGTAGGCCACAAAAGAGGTATAATGTCAAATTGTTTCACACTCTTCAAAGTTGCCTAAGATCATTTCAAGAGATTGCATCACTTAGTCAACCGGATCAATGGGGAAAATTCTAGGTGTCATCACACATGATTCACGGTAAGCTCATCACATAAGGCATTGATACCAATGTCAAACAAGACTCCACACTTTCGCTAGTGTGCAATGTTCATCACAAGAGACTCATTCGATAATTGGCTATTCACAACGAGATGCAAAAAGTTCACATATTTTCAATGCAACTTCATTTGGATTCATTGTAGCCGCACATTCATTTTTGTTCAATTATGAGCACTATCCAAGTCATCGATATTGATCAAGACCGATACTCAAATTTAGAAGAGAATAGCCACATTCAAACACAAACAAGAGGTGGCAAAATTTTTTTTGGAAGTGCCCAAAAATCATTTGCAATTAAAGCAAGGAGCCACAAGCTCAAACATCCACAAAAATAGTGCTAAACACAATATATACCAAAAACCCAAATATATACACAGAAAAATAGTCACAAAAGGTGGGCCTTACCCCACCACAAACAAAAGCTAGTTGTCCTCAAATGCAAGCAATAAAATATCCAAAAGTCAAATAAAGATAAGACATAGAGAGAGGTAAAAAGGAATCCTGTCTAAATAGTCGCTCCATCTGTCGGGCATCAGTGCCCGGTGCATCACTCTAGTCTCAGGCATCAGTACCTGGAGTCACCTCAGAAGTAGTGGGTCCACTAGGAGCTGCCATGGATGTCTCTATTAGCGATGTCTGGATCACCGATTGTACAATCGTCTCCTCAAGATCTGAAAAATCTCCATTTATGCTCTCCTCCCTCATCTCTAGCTGCTCCTCATCGGTCCTTATATCCGAATCATCAGCTGCTGTGCCATCCCTATGTACATCTCCGGTTGTAGCTGAAGGAATCTCTGAAGTCTCAGGGGTGTCCACATCATCCGCAACCTCCAGTAGTGAAGTGAAGTCAGTAGACTTTAGATAGTCTACATCCTTCCTCAGATCTGCTACTTCGGCTTTCAAAGCCGTAACCTCAGAGGTCTCCCCCTGTCTGCTCTCACAAGCCTCAACTTTCTCAGTGAGAGTGCCAATGGAAGTTCAAGGGGGGGGGGGGTAAGTGCAGCAAGGAGGGCGCTCTCGATCATCCACGGGATTGCAGCCTCCAGACGGGTAGCTCTCACATCAGCTGAATGGGCTAGGTGCCCCATATTTAGGATCATCGTCTGGGTAATCTTGGCTGGCTGGGAGGAGGTAGAGGCACCCGGGGCCTATGAAGAAGAAGAAAGAGCAGATTTACCTGAAGGCACAGAGGCCGGAGTAGGCAAAAATGCCTCTGAAGGTATCGAACCAATGTCCACTTCCGGGGAAGTATCCACCGGAACTGCTCTCCTCCTATCGGCCTCCTCTCGTGTGTACTCGGCCTCAATACGCCGGATGTCAATGGAGGAAGAAGGGGTAACCTCAATATCTCTCGTATTATCCCGGGGCACTCCAGCATGCCAACACAACTCCGTGATCAAGACCGGGAATGATAAAGAGGTCTGACTCTACTTGGCCCTCATGGCCATCTCTTGCTCTATAAGAAGTCTCAAGTTAATGCTTCTCCGGGATATAATCGACCCAATGTAGGCCATCTTAGGGTGGCGTAGGATGGATTCGTTCTGGGATGGCATGATGGTGCTGCTAATGAAACCAAACCAGCACCGAGCAGCAATACTCAGATCCCTCTTCTCTATGGGGACCCTTGCCTCAATCCACCTCGGGGTGGTATCGGAAATCAATTGAGCCAGCCAGCTCTTCAAGTCATCCAAGGAATGAGTAGCCGACAAACCCTCATATGAACCTGTAGCACCAAGGCCCTGTCAAGTACAGTACTAATGCACTCTCTATTGCATCCAACTTCCTTACCCCGGACCATGAACGATTTACTCGGTCTGAACTCGCTGGCTTTCTTCTTCCTCTTCGGAACCAAGTCACCATACACAATATAGAACTCCTGGACCCATGAAGGAATATAGGGGCCTCGGGACCTGGTGAATTGCTCAAACCGGTGGAAGCGGATGGTGTCCCTCACCCCAGAGTGTTTGACTTCAAGGCCCTCCGTAGATAACAACTTCTCCTCGAAGATAGTTCGCAATCCATCACCTTTTAACTTGTTGAGAAGCCTGGGATGAGGGACTACTGGTAGCACTGGAGCCACAAAAGGTACCAGAGCTGGCACTGAGCCTGCTGGGGTGGAAGCTGAAGGGACTCTGGCTGAGTCAGGGCGAGATCTAGAATGGATCTCAGTCCACTGGGACTGTAAGGGCTGGTCATCCTCAGGCTCAAATAACATAGCTAGGGAGTTATCAGACACTCTATCCCGGTCGGAGTTGCGCTCTGGCACTTCAGATGCGAGCCTCTTGCCTTTGCCCTTGCCTCCCATTAGAGGCTCTGTCCTTCCCTTTTTAGGAGTATTTGCTCCCCCTTCATTTATCACAATACCCGGTGCTATTTTGCGGGGTGGCATGTCTATGTTTATCCTTGCCATATCTGTAAAACATCAGGAAAAGAGTTAGGAATAATTTAAGTAAAAGCAAAGAAAAGAAGTTGCAGACATACTCGCTGAACTAGTCGGCGAGTCACCGAATCTCTTTGGCAAGCTAGATCGGGCTCGCCGAAAGGATTGGCTCAAAAATCTCAGAAAATTTTGGCATGTCGGCAATGTGAAGGGCCTTCCGGTGAGTCGCCGACAACATTCGGCGAGCAAGAACTAGCCCGCCGAAAGTTATAGTGCTAAAAAGGATAAGGGCACAGACAAAGGGCGATCAAGAAGGACTTTCGGCGAGTCACCGAGTGCATTCAGAGACCTTAGGCTTTTCACCAAAAGTTATAGAACCAAACTTCACATTTAGTACGAAATTAAAGGCGATATGGGGAACTTCGGTGAACCACCGAGTGGTTCGACGAGCTCGAACCAGCTCGCCAAACGACCCAACGTGCCTACTTTCAACCTAACTCCTTAAATTCAACCCCACATCCCCCGAAAACAAAATCAAAACATGCACTTCCACAATTAATCTAACACCCATTACAACCATGCCTCCGGGATAATCAGACTTCTCCCGGTTTGGCCAAATTTGGCCATTTGATGACTTTTTCCCTTAAGAATGACGTCAACCGCTCCATCATTGGCAAAATATGTCATTTGGCACAACTGCGGGCTACTTAGACTTCACCCGACTAGACCCAACAACATGCAAGAACAACCCCACAATTTTTAACCAATTTTAAAGCACAAAAACCTAGGGAATTCAATAATAAAGGCATTACGGGCACAATATTCAAATTAACAAAGCACACACATATACAATTACGATCAGAGAGGTCCAACACACATCACTAAGATAAAATCATTGCAAAAGAGTACAAATTGCTAAAAATGAATTCGAGGTTCGGAAAACCAACCTCAGATGCCGAATAATCAAGATTTGAAAGGATAGGCGGAAAATATTCCAACTCCGAGCACACAATCAATGACTCAAATATAGTAAAAATGCAAAAATATAGAATACTAAAGTGCGGGTGTGATTTTGGAAAGTTGAAAAGTGAGGGAAAGTGAAAGAGTTTTAACTTTTGAACCTTTGGCCTTAAAAACCGTCCAATTCTTGCCCATTCGGCGACATTAGTTTTGTTCACCGACCCACTCGGCGACACTCCGAGTGGGCACTTACCTCATTGAGTTTTACATAACCTCCAGTTAACGTGGGGGTCCAAACGGCGGACAAGGTTGTGATCGCTGACCTGGTCGGCGATTTGCCAAGTGGCTCCTGGGCTTGCCGAGTTTTACAGAATCCAATTACAAATTGTCTTGAGTCCAACGGTGGTCCAAGTTGGGCTCACCGATCTCTTCGCCGATGCACTGACTGGACTTTTAGCTCGTCAACCTGTACTTTTCAAACACCTTCCACACTTTGACCTGCACAATCACACACCATTATTTCAAACTTAAAAAGAAAGCAAATAAAAACTTGGGTTGCCTCCCAAGCAGCGCCTTAGTCAATGTAGCGGCACGACGTAAGTCCATACTCAAACCTCATTCTTGGGGTTAGCTAAAGTATCACTAGGCAAACCCCATTGCTGTCTCGGGTTTGAATGAGACGAGATATGACCAATTTGGGTCTCCAACTGCTTGATCGATACTGAATGGGAGGTAATCATCTGGCTAAGGGTCGACACATCTTCTTTCATTTTTTTCAAAATCTTGTCAGAGCCCTCAACTTTGTTGAGGATATGAGAAAGCATATCCTTCGACCAACCTCCCTCAAAATCCTTTGGCTTTTGGCTCTCATGGGGAGGAACATATCTGTCTTCTCCCCTTCTCTCTCTTTCCAAGTGGGGTTACGGTCCCTCCACTCTCGATCATGATCCTTCCAACCTTCCTCCCTGTTCCAACTTGGTTACCACCCTGCCTCGGGTAGTTTGAACGATAACCACCTCCTTAGTTAGATAGGAAGTTCACCTCTTCATTGGACAAAGCCTCAAACTTGGCTTCATCCGGATTAACACACCCGATACCCACGACATTGACACCTCGAGCACCAGCTCCCATGACATTTTTGGACAAAATGTCAAGTTGTGTCATGATCTTGGCCATGTTCTGGTCCCTCTCTTGGTCTTTCTCCATCTGCTCCTTGGTCAATTTAAACGTGAGAGGGGAGACCTGGTCTTCACGGGTGTACCATGCCCGGTTTATTGTGGTCATGCCATCTAAGAGATGAGCCGCTATCACATAAGGTTGCTGCATCAAACCTTTAGGAGAAAGTTGGTCAGCAACACCCTTGTTTATTGAGTCAAGGCTCCGGTAAAAATGCCGCAGCAACACGTTGTCAGGCAAGACATGAGTTGGGCATTGGAGCACCAACTTCTTGAATCGTAGCCAAGTTTCATGAATTGGATCACCCTCCAGATGCTGGAAGCTCTGAATGCTATCTCGAAGAGTTATCATCTTCGAAGGAAGGAAAAATAGCACTTGAAATGCGGTGACCAACTCCTCCCACAAAGTGATTGATTCACGTGGCAATTCAGCCAACCACTTACATGCTTCTCCCATCAAAGAGAATGGGAACAACCTCAACCAGACCAACTCTTGAGATATGTTTTTGAAGGAGAACGGTCTGCAAACATCCATGAAGTTTCTAATATGCTCATGGGGATCCTCATGAGCCAAGCCACCGAACAACCCCTTCAATTTCAAGCGCTGCAACATAGTACTTGTGATATGGAGCACCGTGTTCCCTTCTGTCGGAGGCAAGCGAATGGCACCAATTCCACCCATAAGATGTGGGTCATTAGCATTAGGCTCATTTACATCATTGAGGTTTCCGATGTCATCTTGGTGGCTTACTTGGCAACCATTGCTGCCGATCACACTCATACTTCCTGTTTCAAAATACAAACAAGGAAAACAAAACTAAAATTAAGTAATTTCACCAATGACTAACAAGAATTTTTTTTTAACATAACTAAAGAATTTTAACCAACACCATTCCCTGGCAGCGGTGCCATTTTGATTTCACGTATCAGGACACTTCATCCATTTCTAAGTGGCAACGATCTTTAGTCAGTAATATAACCCAACTAAGTGAGTTGGAGTCAAATCCCACAGGGAGTGGTATGTGCTTAAGATTCAAGAGCCAAGTACAAATATGTTCAAGTCAATCATAGGTAAATTCATTTACGAATAAAAACATACTTCAAATTTAGGGTGACACAAGTCTCAAATATGGGGGTTTTGGTTTTAACTATTAGTTACGACAGTAGAAAATAACAGTAATTAACAAGTAAATAGATGGGTTCTTGGGATGTGATTGGATTATAGGCTTATGGTAGACGAATGGGTAATTGTAACTGATAGTAAATAACTATAAATCGGTGAATAAGCTAGACTTTAGTGGGGATAAACTTTCTCTCAACTATCTACCCCGAATCAAATTGGTTTCTCTCGAATACTAACAAGCAACAATTAAAAACAACCTACGCTTTAGTCCATTCACTATCTCGAGCTGAATGTGTGGAAAAGGGTTTAGGATTCACTCTCTCGAGCTGAACCCATGACAACCTAATACCCACAGACTATCAAATCAGTAATCTTGGTTTTAAAACCTCTCTCTCGAGCAAGCCAAAAACGCTAAGGTAGAATTGCATTTGCAACTACAACCCTTTAAATTAACCCACAATTATTGATTGAAATCACCTTTAAACAACATTTAAACTATCAATTAGCAATACCCATAAGCTAAATCAACCCATAATCACATAATCACACCCCAAGAATTGGGGTTTTAGCTAGACATCATAAAAAGATAGAAATCGTTACCAAATTATGTTTCCATCAACTGGGTATGATTAATTTCGTCTTTACAAAGGTCCAAATTGAAGAATCTCAAAGTACCACTTCCAATTTCTCAAAACTGGAAAACTTCAATTCTTCAAAGCTAAGGAAAATATTGTCTCCAAACTCAGAGTTCTGTATTATGAAAACTAATCTATTATGAAAGACTAATGCTAAACTTATAATTCAAAAATGTATTTATAGTCGCCAAAAATATGTTGTGAAGGACCATTCGGCGTAGTAAGTCAGGATCGCCGATCCACTCGGCGATCCGCCCTTTGGTCAATTCAATCGCCTTTTTACTCTGGCCTTCAGCATCCTCACGTTCTATAACTTTGGGAGATCCAAAACTGCATCGCGGAACCGTTCGGCGACACGCTGACTGTTCCATTCTATCGTCGACTTGATTTTCTCCTTCAGGGCTTGGCACACTGGAACTTTAGACGAGATCATAGCCATTCGGCGACTCGCCCAATGGGCGAGGGATCACTAGGCCTTCTTTTCTTCGTTCTTTCAGCTGCCTTGTTCCTTTTTGCTCCTTAGTGTCCATGCTTTGTTCCCAAATTCAAATACCTAGAAAACAAGGATTTACATCAGTTATTTGCACAAAATAAGCATTTGAGGACACTAAATCTATCCAAATAAAGCTTCAAATGAGTCCAAATCGTGAACTCATCACCCACCCATTAAACAAAACCCTCCACCCTTCCTTTCCAAGGTCGTCTTATTTCCAAAAAATTTCTTTCAAGGTTTATAATATCAGGTTTATAAGAAGACCACGAGCAATTTATTTCTAGATTTAGAGTATCAGGTTTATAAAAAAACCACGAGCAAGCTTCCTGGATAAGAGATTTTGAATTGGATGCAACTGGATCAACCGTTCCCTATTAAAGTTGACTCCATTTTTAGGGCATAAACCTCTTCCATCTCCAACTGAAGCAGAACACTGATCTTATAAACCTGGGAAGAAGACGACATTGGAAAGGACCGGTGAAGGGTTTTGTTTAATAGGCGAGCAATTATAATTTGAGGCGGTTTTATTAATTGGGGAATGTTTAATTAGAAATGGGTAGGTTTATAAATTATATTAATAAATTCAATTATAACCAACATTTGAACTCCACATACTTTTTTTTAAAAAACATTTAAATATTTTAAATTTAAAATTGTTAAATAAGTGGTTAGTTTTGGACCCAAAGATGGATGTCTAGGGTATTTTGGAGTCTATAGTGGATGGAGGGTAGTTTTGTACCATTTCTAATACTTCAAGGGTATTTTGATCCTTTTTCCTGAAAAGAGCAATACTTAACACTATATAAACCTAGTCATAGTCGCAGTTGTGAAATCACACTTCACTTGAACTTGTACTGTTGTCTTTTATTATCTTTCATAAAAGCTTTATATTCTTGTGAGCATATAATTGAAAAAGAAAAGAGAAATAAAAATCTTAGTGTAGGTTATAAAGTAGAGGTTGTGTCAAAGTCGAAGTTCTGATCTGTACATCAGACAAGGTTTTATGTCGAAATAATTTATACTACCCAAGTTCTCAACAAGCTCTTAAGGAAACCCCTGAAACTTAAGGGGACTGGAAGTAGGCACCGTACCGGTGTTCCGAAACAATATAAAACTCTCTGAGTCTTTTACTTACTACATTTACTATTACTTTAAACTGTGATACTAACTTGCAGGTGAATCGACTGACCCATATAATAAGTCATCTAAAGGTTTTTTAATTCACCTCCCCCTCTTGACATTCAATTGGTATTAGAGAAGGTCTCACATATAAAGTGTTTAACCACACGTGAGCAATGATCTATGACTAATTATCAAATTCGTGGCGCTCTTCTTCAAGATGGACACTCTTCTATTCGAGCTCCTTACTTAAACGACAAACACTACTCCCATTGGAAAGATATATTCAGAATCTTCGTTATCTCAAACGATCTTCAAGGATGGATTTTTATCAGAAAAGGTCCAAAGCCTATTCCCGGACTCACAGGAAAAGATGCTACTGATAAACCGTTTGATCCAGAATACTTTGACTTTACAAAGGAACAACAAGAGGTAATTCAAACTAATGCTAGAGCTATAAGCTTGTTATACTGTGCACTTAGCAGAGCAGGGTATGATGATACGCTCAAATTACACCTCTCTAAAGAAGCATAAGTGATCGTTATTAAGTAAAGAACCCAACTTGTAGGTTGGGGTCGATCCCCCGAGGAAAATGGTTTAGACTTTACTTTAACCAACAATTATATTCAATTAGTCAAATTACTTCCAGAAACAAGTAATTAAAAGGGGGAGTTTTGTGAAACAAATTGTACGAATTCAATAAATAATAAGTAATCAAAACGTCAGTTTTGGTTGTTATCAAGATGAGAGAAATAACTAGGGTATACGTGTTCCCCACAAGCTCATAACGCAGTAATCCTAGTAATAGCAATCATTTCCTAGTGTAGTAACATGCAAAGTGATAAGTTAGGTATCTCTAAATCCTTGGTCCGGCATCTAGAGAATTTCACCCCTCACCTTGGTCCGGCTACGTGTGTATAATTTACTAACCCTTACCTTTACCTCATATTAGACATCATAATCGATGTTTGGCTTAGTTATTACTTCGCACCAATCGATACTAGCCTATTAGATAGTATCACACTAAATCTATGTTGATAATTCTTTTCTTGTTGATTACCTCCTTGGTCCGGCAAGTAGCAACAAGGCGAGTTCTACTGCGTGCACTCATTAAAAAGACTTCTAAACGAAAGAATTATCAATGCATAGCAAAACACTATTCAAGAATTGCTTATTTACTATTCATACTTTGTTAATCGCTCATGGTTCCCACAAACCCTAGTTGTGGAGTTTAGTTACCCATAATCATATGAACACAATAAATTGTTTCAGATGAAAAAATTATGAACTTACGTAAGAAGAATAATAAACCCAGAAATTCAACTTGAATTGCAACACCAAATCTTCAAAACGAACTTAGAAAGTTAAAAATTGCTAAAGTTGCAAGTTAATCTCCCAAGTCAAGAACTAGAATAAAATAATAATGTCTAACCCCTAAAAATGAGGTTTACATACCCTATTTATAGAAAACAAGTCCTAAATTAAAAGGGAAACAAAATAAGGAAAGTTTGTTCAGGCACACGTCTTCATTCCAACGAGACTGACTCACGGACCGTCAATGGATCTACGGTCCATGAGTCCCTTCCATCAACCAGGACTTAGAAAATATTTCAGCTTCCAAAAATCAACTTCTCTGAAGAAAACGACGAAGTTGCAGTACGGACCGTAGATCGATCTACGGTCCGTCAATCCCTCTCTGTAGTTCCATACTTGGAATTTTTCAAAAATCAGGTACTGGAACCTTTGCAGTATCAATCTACGGATCAACAGTACGGTCTGTAGATCCATCTACGGACCGTCAATGGCCACCGTGGTTCCACACTTGGTCAGATTTCCCTGATTTGCCTTCCATGCCTTGCCTGCCTGAGTCTACCGTACGTACCATCTACGAAGCGTCAATGGACCTACGGTCCGTAGATCACCTCTGTAGATTCCCTTTTCTGCATTTCTTTCAGCTGTCTCTTTACTTCCGCGCCTGAACATCTTTTCTGCAAAAATATGATAAAAAACACATAAAAACCAATACAAAAAAGGCCCTAGACACACACAACTTGTAAGTGAAATGTATTAAAAATACCGTAAACTCATGGTATATCATACGATAAGATCTCAACATTCTAGACTGCAAAAGAAATATGGGACAAACTCGAGGTAACATATGAAGGAACTAGCAAAGTAACCGAATCTCAGATCAGTTCACTAGTAAATGAATGTGAATTATTCAAAATAGCAGGAAAAAAAAACTTAGAGGACATGTTCTCAAGATTTAGCTAAATTGTTTGCGAGCTCAAATCTATGGGGATGGTGTACTCTAACGGTTTACAAGTTAGAAAACTCTTCATAAGTCTTCACAAGGCTTGGGAAACTAAAAGCTACTATTCTTGAAGATGGAGATCTGCAACAAATGACCTATTGGGAACCTAAAAGCAATTAATCTAATTGTATTCCAGTAGAAAATCAATAAACCTACAAAAAAATAATGTGGGTAATAGACACTGACTCAAAAAAAATTGATGGAGGATATGTACACTTTGGAGACAATGCAAAAGGAGAAGTAGTAGGAGTCAGTTCAATCTTCTCAGCTCATCCTGTGATCTATCAGAAGTATATCTTGTAGAAGGACATAAACACAACTTGCTTAGCCTCAGTCAACTATGTAATGTTGGATTCAAATTCTCTTTCAACACTACACATTGCACCATCAGACATGCGAATAAGGACATCACAATTGTTGGAGATCGTGCTGTTAATATTTGCGTCCTAGACAACATTGACTTACCTACTCACACATGTCTCACTATAGTGTCAAATGAATGAATCCTGGCTATGGCACAGAAAACTTGGTCACACAAGCATGCATGCTCTTGAAAAACTATCCACACTTAAACTAGTCATTGGACTTCCAAAAATAAAATTTGAGAAAGATCATATATGTGACGCTTGTCAACATGGTAAGCAAACTTTCTCTTCCATCAAGGTCAAGGTTACTGTAAGTACCACTAATCCTCTTCAAGTACTTCATATGGATCTTTTTGGTCCAACTCAGACCGCAAGTATTTGTGGTAAGTTTCATGACCCAAGCTTACTCCCTGGACGTGGCCGACACTCGAGAATAATTGATGGTCCCCAAGCGAATCCACATCCTGGTTGACTACAAGCGGAAGACTAACTTGAGCATACATAAGCATCAAATTGAAAGAAATGCTAAAAAACAACTTACTAAATCTCAAAACTTTGCTGAATATACTGAGTATGAATCATAAGTTAAAGATTAAATAAATCATTTGAAAACTGAAAGACTCTCAAAATCTTTCTATCGATGAAGCCTCTACTGTATAAAGATGAGTGTCTGGACAAGACCCATGACTACTCAAAAGATCTACTACTAACAACTCATAAAACTGGAGTACTCCGAAAGTAAGGAGGTCTCACTCATAAGCAGACGAGCGGATGAAGTGATATCAACATACTCTTGTTGAGGATCCTAAGAACATGTATGCACATCATTAAAAGATGTAGGTTGAATGACATTAGTACATTGAATGTACGAGTATGTAATATAGCGGAATAACAAATAACTGAAAGAAAGGACTGCAATAGATAACAATGTACTCAAGCTCAATGTAAAGAAATAAATGAGTTAAATCATTTAAAGATTTACAATATTCTTTCTCATCTCTAAACTGAACATAATAAGTGATATATAAAATACACTTTAACAATATTGGGAGATTCTCTAACCGACAACTATCACTATGAGCTACATGATGATACAACGTCTCGCCAACACTGCCAGAACTGTCCTATACCTTTCTGGGATATAGGACACCTCAACTAAGTGGATCTACTAAGCAATAAGGAGTAATCTAAAAAGTATGATCCTTTACCCATGTTGGCAGACATGGTTTATGAGGGCTTTGAGTTTTCTGAACTCTCTCCTAATCGGTGCTCAAATCTAATACCATATATATATATATATATATATATATACTTATGCTCATATGTTTAAAAACATAACTCTTTCTCTAATTTGAGATAATTGCTCAAACTACCCTCTTAAAAGAGTTAACTGCTTTTGAAATATCTTTTGAACTCATAACTCATTTAGAAATATGAGTTTCTCTTTTATAAATGTAAAAATTGATACCTCTAGGAATACATAGTCCCCTTATACTATTACTCAATTCATACTTGAAAACTCTTTCTCAAAAAACATATCAAAATTATATTTTAATATTATCATTGATGACTCGGGAAGTCATACCACATAAACATTGATGGTATATCTAGATACCATACTGCTCATACATTGATGGAATACTCGATTGTCATACTAATCATGTTTTTGAAACTCTTTTCTCAAAACTCATCTTTACTTTCTCAAAACTCAGTTTAAGAACTCAAGTGTTGACTTTTTGAAAAAGCTTTTCAAAATTTATAACTCAAAATAGGGTTCATGCTGAAATATATACATGAACAAATCAACTCAAGGATCTCAATAACAATATAGAAATTCAATAATTTTGGAATGTAATTTTTAAAAGAAACATGAACTCAAGAACTCAAAATCAACTTATCTCTAGAATACTCAAATCTAGGAAAAGAATCCTAGATTACTCTTTTACTGATCTAAAAGTAGATGTAGGGCGTGAGGAAAAAACTAGTCCAACACTATGATAGCCTTACATACCTGAAAGAACAAGGTTCTTGAAGAATCTTAAAGAAGTAGTTGATTAGAAGCCTTGAAACCCTAGCTTGAAGGTAAACAATCAAGAAAATCTTTCTTGAGATTCTTGAATTAGTTTCTTGAAATCTCTATGGCCAAGATTTATGATTTTTATTAGTGAATCATAATTGTATGGAGGAATTTGAGTTGGAAAGAATGCAATTCTTGGAGAAAAACTTACCTTGAAGAAGAATCTTGAAAAAGATGGAAAAAATCTTGAATAGAGTCTTCTACTTCAATTTTTCCTTAGGGTTTTGCCTTAGGGATTGAGAGAGAAGAGAATGATGGATCAAAAGAGGAAAATAGGATTGTTTAGGGCTTTATAGGAGTTAAAAAGTCCATTTTTTAAGGTTTTACTAGTGGTATAAGGAGAACAAAATTACCTTATTTAGAATTTTCCCACGGCTAAAACGGAACTGCACTACACCAGTTTCTAAAATGGTCATAACTTTTTACTCAAAATTGGATTGACATGAAATTGGTGGCATTGGAAAGTAGACTCAAAGACCTTTAATTTTAATAGGCTATGGGCCACGTAACTCTTTATATTCTAAGAAATATGGTTGTTTGAAGTTTACCCAAGGAGAATCTTAAATCAAAACTTAATCGATAAGGAAACTTTCAACTCACCTTTGTGGTAGGAGTTTTTAGTGACCTTAATTGATATACAAAATCATTCCAACATAAAGAATTTACTTTTACACATATGGACAATTTATGAATTACCCTATATGACCCTACACGTAAATGAAGAATGGTTCGAGTCTTGACTTCAAATTTTTTGGGGTGTTACAATATCTCCCCCTTGGGATCATTCATCCTCGAATGACAGCTGGTCTGAGAATGTAAATGGGTTACTCTTATTATATTCAAGTCTAACTCAGAATCACAAAGTACTTAACATAGGGTGATTATTCTGATCTAAATCACAAGATTGAGGTTCTATACCTTTGTAGGAAATTTTCATCCCAAGAACACTATTCCTTACCACTACATTCAGCTAACCTTGAGCTCATATCATGAAATACCTAGTGTATCACGCATTGTCCACATTATAACAACACCACATTCAAGCTTAGAACTTTAAACATTCCATAGACTCCTACTAACCCACTTTCTAAAAACTTCCCATCCTCTCATCATCTCTACCAACTGAACTTTCATGCATTACCAACAGAAAGCTGACTTAGTACTCACTGTAAAACTTTATCTCCTTCTTCCTCCACATTCATAACCTTAGATGGAATAATCACACCATCACTATCACAATATGAAATAAAAATCCTCTCCTCCATCATAACACAACTACTATCAACAACACCAGTCTCCAAAACTAAAAAGGATTACTGAAAGGACTTTAGGGGGAAAAATCATAAGCATGATTCATTCGAGAATTCTGATATAAGAATATGCACGACATAACATTATGTTGGTAGCCATAGAGAGTAAATCATGAACTTGTGAGACTGAACATATTCTGAGAAATGAATACTCATATGAATAGGTTCATATTTTTAGGCTGATATCCATAACTTTATGGATTAAGCTTGAGGTTAATGGGATAAAGGCTTTGCCTCTCATTCTAGAAACTAGCATAGATGTAAATCTCTCTGAAATGTATGAGCATAGGTAGTAGAAACAATTCTGATATTAGAAATGTCAACAAGATGTTGTAATAACTGGACTTGAGGAATACGCAAGATTATGGATGGATTGATATACCTCTAAAACTCTTTCGGAAGACATCACTATCTCATCCTTAATACATAATTTGGTTTCTCATCTTATCATCTCCCCCTTAGGTTTGGAGTTGACACTCTAAAGCCATGGATCTATATCATCATCTCTGTAATACCCCACTATTTGAAAGAACTAGGATTAAAAAGAAAACAATTTTTGGAAAGATCAGATTTGGAAAGTTTGGCAAGTTTTGCTAAGTATATGTTTTGGGTCAACTTCAAACGACCATAACTTTTAGTACATGATGAGTTAGGTGGCAAATAAGATATCAAATGAAAGCTCTTGGAATTATCTTTCCAACTCCACCGAGTTTCCTAATTTTTGAGCTCGTATGAGGGAGATATGCCCGTTCGAAGTTGGACTGTCTAGATAAGGAAAGTTAATCGGATTTTATAGGGGTATTTTAGACTTCTCCATACCTAATTAATTTATTTCATTTTTAGTAATTAAGTAGGGGTCTAAACTGAATCGGTTCAGTTTACGCACTCAAAGATTTCACGCTAGGGTTTTGGAAAAAGAACTCAAGAGGAGAAAAGAGGAGAAAAGGCAAAGTTCATCATCGTTCTTGAGATTTCTCTTGCGGATTTCGCCAAGGGTTAATCCCTACAAGGTATGTGAGATCACATTGCGTTGGGTTGGTTCACCCATGCACCAGTCATGATTTATTTCATTGTATTTACATTCTTGAAAGTAGAGAAATTGAGTTCTTGATGGATTTAGTTGAAGTTTATATTGGGATCTTGATTGTTAAGTTCTTCAGAAGTTCTTGAGTAATGGTAAAAAAATGAATAAGAAAATTCGTCAAAGTTCTAGGGAAAAGGGGTGGGTAATGAGTCCACGATTTGGACTAATTTAGGGATTTATTTGGATAGATTTAGTGTCCTCAAATACTTATTTTGTGCAAATAACATCCTTAATTTCCAGGTATTTGGGTTGAGGAACAAAGCATGGACACTAATGAGTAAAGATGAACAAGGCAGCTGAAAGAATGAAGAAAAGAAGGCCTGGTGATCACTTAACCCATTGGGCGAGTCGCCGAATGGCTATGATCTTGCCGAAAGTTCCAGTGTGCCAAGCCCTGAAGGAGAAAATAAAGTCGGCGAAGGAATGGAGCAGTCGGTGTGTCGTCGAACGGTTCCGTGATGCAGTGTTAGATCGCCCAAAGTTACAAAACTTGAGGATACTGCAGACCAAGGCAAAAAGGCGATGGAACTGACCAAAGGGCGGATCGCCGAGTGGATCAGCGACCCCGACTTACTGCACCGATTGGTCCTTCGCAACAATTTTTTGGCGACTATAAATACATTTTTGAATTCATAGTTTAGTATCAGTTTTCAGAATATAGAATTAGTTTTCATAATATAGAATTTATGAGATAGAACTTGGAGTATTGAGACAATATTTTCCCTTAGCTTTGAAGAATTGAAGTTTTCCCTTTTTGAGAAATTGGAAGTGGGTTTTTGAGATTCTTCAATTTGGACCTTTGTAAAGACGAAATTAATCTTACCCAGTTGATGGACACACAATTTGGTAACGATTTCTATCTTTTTATGATGTCTATCTAAACCCCCAATTCTTGTGGTGTGATGATGTGATTATGGGTTGATTTAGCTTATGGGTATTGTAAATTGATAGTTTAAATGTTTAGAAGTGATTTCATTCAATAATTGTGGTTTAATTTAATGGGTTGTAGTTGCAAATACAATTCTACCTTCGTGTTTTTGGCTTGCTCTAGAGAGAGGTTTTAAAACCAAGATTACTGATTTAATGGTCTGTGAGTATTGGGTTGTCAAGGGTTCAGCTCGAGAGAGTGAATCCTAAACCCTTTTCCATACATTCAGCTCGAGAGAGTGAATGGACTAAAGCGTAGGTTGTTCTTAATTGCTGTATGTTGGTGTTCGAGAGAAACCAATTTGATTCAGGGTAAATTGTTTGAGAGAAAGTTTATCCCCACTAATGTCTAGCTTATTCACTGATTCACATCTATTTACTATCAGTTGCAATTACCTATTTTTCTACCTTAGCCTATAATCCAATCACATCCCAAGAACCCGTCTCTTTACTTGTTCATTAGTGTTATATGTTGCTGTTGTAGTTGATAATTACAATCAAAACCCCCATATTTGACACTTGTGTAACCCTAAATTTGAACTATGTTTTTATTCGTAAATGTCTTTACCTATGATTGACTTGAACATATTTGTACTTGGCTCTTGAATCTTAAGGACATACCACTCCCTGTGGGATTCGACCCCAACTCACTTAGTTGGGTTATATTACTTACTACTGATCGTTGGCACTTAAAAATGGAAGAAATGTCCTGATACGTGAAATCAAAATGGCGCCGTTGCCGGAGAGTGGTGTTGGTTAAGATTCTTTAGTTTAGTTGAATTTTGTTCTTGTTATTCATAGTTGAACTTGCTTAATTTTAGTTTTGTTTTTCTTGTTTGTGTTTTGAAATAGGAAGTATGAGTGTGAACGGCAGCAATGGTAGCCAAGTAGGACACAAAGATGACATCAGAATCCTCAATGTTGTCAATGAGCTTAATGCTAATGACCCCCATCTTATGGGTGGTATTGGTACCATTCACTTGCATCCGGCCGAAGAGAATGCGGTGTTCCATATCACAAGTACTATGTTGTAGCTCTTCCAATTGAAGGGGCTGTTCGGTGGTTTGGCTCATGAGGATCCCCATGAGCATATTTCAAACTTTGTGGATGTTTGCGGACCGTTCTCCTTCAAGAACATATCCCAAGAGTCGGTCCGGTTGAGGTTGTTCTCATTCTCTTTGATGGGAGAAACATGTAAGTGGCTGACTGAATTGACACGTGAATCAATCACTTCGTGGGAGGAGTTGGTTACCGTATTTCAAGTACAATTTTTCCCTCATTCGAAGATGATGACTCTTTGGAATAGCATTCACAGCTTCAAGTGTCTGGAGGGAGAGTCAATTCATGAAACTTGGTTGCGATTCAAGAAGTTGATGCTCCAATGCCCAGCTCATGGTTTGCCTAATAACGTGTTGCTGCAGTATTTTTACCGGAGCCTTGACTCAGTAAACAAGGGTGTTGTTGACCAACTTTCTCCTAGAAGTTTGATGCAACAACCTTATGTTATAGCAACTCAGGTTTTGGATGGCATGACCACAATCAACAGGGCGTGGTACAGCGTGAAGACCAGGTCTCCCCTCTCACGTTTAAATTGACCAAGGAGTAGATGGAGAAAAACCAAGAGAGGGACCAGAACATGGCCAAGATCATGAGACAACTTGACATTTTGTCCAAAAATGTCATGGGAGCTGGTGCTCGAGGTGTCAATGCCATGGGTGTCGGGTGTGTTAATCCGAATGAGGCCAAGTTTGAGGCTTTAAATAATGAAGAGGTGAATTTCTTAGCCAACCAAGGTGGTGGTTATCGTTCAAACTACCCGAGGCAGGGTGGTAACCAAGGTTGGAACAATGATTAAGGTTGGAAGGATCGTGATCGAGAATGGAGGGATCGAAATCCCAATTGGAAGGATTGGGTGAAGGATAGGTATGTGCCTCCCCACAAGCGTCAAAAGCCAAAGGATTCGAAAGGTGGCCAATCTGAGGATATGCTTTCTCGTATCCTCAACAAAGTTGAGGGGTCAGATAAGATTTTGAAGAAATGAAAGAAGATGTGTCGACCCTTAGCCAAACTGTTACCTCCCATTCAGTATCGATCAAGGAGTTGGAGACCCAAATGGGTCATATCTCGTCTTATTTAAACCCGAGACAGCAAGGGGGTTTGCCTAGTGATACTATGGCTAACCCCAAGAATGAGGTTTGAGTGTGGACTTACGTCGTTCTGCGACGTTAACTAAGACGCTGCTTGGGAGGAAACCCAAGTTTTTATTTTCTTTCTTTTTAAGTTGAAATAATGGTGTGTTGATTGTGCAGGTCAAAGTGTGGAAGGTGTTGAAAAGTGCAGGTTGGCGAGCTGAAAGTCTAGTCGGCGAGCCCGACTTGGACAACAGTTGGACTCAAGATAATTTGAAATTGAAGTCTGTAAAACTCGGCGAGACAAGGAGCAACTTGGCTAATCGCCGACCAAGTTGGCGATCACGACCTAGTCCGCCGTTTGGACTTCCACATTAACTGGAGGTTCTGTAAACTTGAAGAGTGTGAAACAATTTGACATTATTCCTCTTTTTGTGGCCTACCTTGTGAGTGTGTGAACTTCGCTTAAACACCTTTTGAGCCTTAACATTTTCTTGGAAGAAACTTGATTAAATTGTGACCTTTCTTTATCCCTTCACCCTTAATCCTCATGAGATGTGGTTTGTTTGAATAGCCAACTTAGGCCAAAAGCCTAAGTTGGGGGTGTGGTGAAATGAGAAGGTAAATCAAGAAGTGCAAAGAAGTCCCCTTTGACCCATGGTTTTGAGAGAGATGGAACCCCTCCATCCAAAAAAAAAGAGAGAGAAAAAGAGGAAAAAAATGAAAAAGTTGTGGAATAGAGTTGTGAAAATGCAAAAAGAAATGGGGTGTCCAATAGTCCATGGAAGATGAATAATGGAGTAACTTGTGGCATGAATGAGAATGATGAAGAAAAGGAAAGAAAGTGTTGGTCACACCACATTTCATGAGGATAGAAGTCACTGAGCCTAAATGACCATACCTTTACACTCAACCCGTTACAAACCTTGAAAATACCTTTTTGATAATGAGTGAGCTGAAACAAATGTTGATTGGAAAATACGGGCAAACCTATGGGTGAAGTCATGCATTGTGTTTATCTTTTTGAGTGTGAGTGTTGATTGTGATTCCGGAGCTATAAATTGTTGAACCATTGTGTGCGAATATGGAATCATTCTTTGTGTGAGGGCATTTGAGTACCTTTGTTGAGCTTGAACTTGCATTTGAAGCAAGTATTGTGAACTTGAGAGTCTTTGATAATAGTGAGTCACAACTTGAATCTTTGGGTGCACAATTGATCCTTGATGAGTAAGTTGAGTCTTTTTGTGTGCATTCATGATTGAATCTTGTGTAGAACTGTTTGAGACATCCTTTTTGAACTGCTGAACTTGAGTTTTACTTGAGGACAAGCAAAAGTTAAAGTTGGGGGTGTTGATGAGTCCACAATTTGGACTCATTTATGGATTTATTTGGAAAGATTTAGTGTCCTCAAATGCTTATTTTGTGCAAATAACTGATGTAAATCCTTGATTTCTAGGTATTTGGATTGAGGAATAAAGCATGGACACTAATGAGAAAAGAAAGAACAAGGCAGTTGAAAGAACGAAGAAAAAAAGGCCTGGTGATCGCCTAACACATTGGGCGAGTCGCCGAATGGCTATGATCTCACCTAAAGTTCCAGTGTGCCAAGTCCTGAAGTAGAAAATCAAGTCGGCAATGGAATAGAGCAGTCAGCGTGTCACTGAACTTTTCCGCGATGCAGTGTTAGATCGCCCAAAGTTACAGAACTTAAGGATGCTGAAGACCAAGGCAAATAGGCTATGGAACTGACCAAAGGGCAAATCGCCGAGTGGATCGGCGATCCCGACTTACTGCGCCGATTGGTCCTTCGCAGTATATTTTTGGCGACTATAAATGCATTTTTGAATTCTTAGTTTAGTATCAGTTTTCAGAATATAGAATTAGTTTTCATAATATAGAATTTCTGAGATAGAACTTGGAGTATTGAGACAATATTTTCCCTTAGCTTTAAAGAATTGAAGTTTTCCATTTTTGAGAAATTGGAAGTGGGTCTTTGAGATTCATCAATTTGGACCTTTGTAAAGAAGAAATTAATCTTACCCAGTTGATAAAAACACAATTTGGTAATGATTTCTATCATTTTATGATGTCTAGCTAAAACCCAATTCTTGCAGTGTGATTATGTGATTATGGGTTGGTTTAGCTTATGGGTATTGTTAATTGGTAGTTTAAATGCTGTTTAGAAGTGATTTCATTCAGTAATTGTGGTTTAATTTAGAGGGTTGTAGTTGCAAATGCAATTCTACCTTCGTTTTTATGGCTTGCTCGAGAGAGATTTTTAAACCAAGATTACTGATTGGATGGTCTGTGGGTGTTGGGTTTTTATGGGTTCAGCTCGAGAGAGTGAATCCTAAACCCTTTTCCACACATTTAGCTCGAGAGAGTGAATGGACTAAAGCGTAGGCTGTTCTTAATTGCTGCTTGTTGGTGTTCGAGAGAAACCAATTTGATTCGGGGTAAATTGTTTGAGAGAAAGTTTATCCCCACTAAAGTCTAGCTTATTCACTAATTCACAACTATTTACTATCAGTTGCCCATTTGTCTACCTTAGCCTATAATCCAATCACATCCCAAGAACTTGTCTCTTTAATTGTTCATTAGTGTTATTTGCTGATGTTGTAGTTGATAATTACATTCAAAACCCCCATATTTGACACTTGTGTCACCCTAAATTTGAACTATGCTTTTATTCGTAAATATGTTTACCTATGATTGACTTGAACATATTTGTACTTGGCTCTTGAATCTTAAGCACATACCCCTCCATGTGGGATTCAACTCCAACTCACTTAGTTGGGTTATATTACTGACTAACGATCGTTTGCACTTAGAATTGAAAGAAGTGTCCTGATACGTGAAATCAGTAGGGTGCCGCACCACTCAGTGCTCCCCACATCAGTGTCTGAAGTTTGGGATATGGGTCCCCGCGCCACTGAGTACTCCCCAACCCATGGCATGCAGTTTTGAGTCTGGCGCCCTGCACCACTCAATACTCCAGTGTCGCCAGGTCTTGTACCATTTCCCCCTTCTTTCTGTTTGAGTTCCCTTGAATCGTACCTATACTTTATAGTTGATTTCTACACTCTAAGGTACGTCTAAACATCATGATATCATTCATAAACATGAATCATAACCTTTAATCCATAAATTCAAATTCAATGAAAGTTAAGTTCCAAGTCTAGAGAGTTCTTAGAGTCTTTTCAAAAGTCTTTTGCAAATGCTTTAAACTTATTTTAAGACTTGAGTTTTGAGTTGAGTAAAGAGTAGGAAATGAAGTTCATTTTCTTCAAAAGAGTATATGGGGAATATGTAATCCCAAAGAGTAAATGTTTTCACATTTAAACAAGAAATGAGACACCGATTTCCAAAAGAGCCGTTGAGTTAGTTTTTCAGTAATGAGTAAATATTTTCACATTTAAGCCAGAGAGGAAACACCAATTCCCAAGAGAGCCTTTGGGCTAGTTTTTGAGTAATTATCTCAAACCATAAAAAGAGTTATGTTTTTAAACATATGAGCTAGTTACATTTTGGGAGTAGTATTGAGCACCGATTTGAGGACGAGCTTGGGTTTAGAAAATTTGAAGTCTCCATAAACCGTGTGGCTAGCATGGGTAGAAAAAGGGTCATACTCTTTAGATGGTTTCTTAGAGATTTTTAGCATTGACTAGTGGATCCACTTAGTAGTTAGGTTTTATACCCCCGACAAGGTATAGGACAACCCTGGCAGTGTGAGGCAAAATGTTGTATCATCACATAGCTCATAGTGATAGTTTCGGTTAGAAAAACTCCCACAGAGATATTTTGCATTCTTACATACACAGAGTTTACTTGTATTTTCATATACAAACAGAGTTTAAATTGTATCTTTGCATACAAACTCAGTAATATTGTATTTTTCAATACACAGAGTTGTTTTCCACAGGTTTTAAAAGCTTTTTTTATATATTGAATCTATATTACTGGTTTATATTGAAATGAGTTGAGTTGAGACCAGGTATGTTCTTTCATTTCCCTTTTAAGCTTCTTTCTTGTTTAGAAATTCTCTTCTCATGCTCGTACATTCAATGTATTGATGCCAGTTGTCCTGCATCTTTTATGATGTAGATACAGGTAACGAGGATTAGCATTTAGCGCATCGTTGATCCAATTGAGCTTCAGAGTTATTGGTGAGCCTCGTTGCTTCCGAAGGGTCCCTTTTTATTTCTTATTTATTCTAGTTCATTAGGATGTCATGGGTCTTGTCCCGATGTCCATCTCAGTTAGTAGTGGCTTTATAGACAGTTAGATATTTATTAGTTCATGAGTCTTTTCAATTTCAGTTGTTCATGTTGTGACTTTGAGTTGCCATTTTGTCTAGTTGGATGTTTATCTTTAAAACATTCTAAGTTATTAATTGATATAGTTTAGTTAAGATTGTCTTTCAATACTTTCTTTTGTTGAGTGAGTCTTCCGCTGAGAGTTAAGCTAGGCCAAGGGTTCGCTTGGGGCCAACAATGGTTCTTGAGTGCCAGTCTCTCCTAGGGTGTAGTCTCGGGGCTTGAAAAATTTGGTATCAGAGCACATAGTTCAAGAGTCCTAGGGATTTTATGAAGCCATGTCTATAGAGTCCTGGTAATCGGTGTGAAACGCGCCACATCTATAATTGGGAGGCTGCAACACTTAGGAACTATCTCACTTCTTTCATACTCATTTTGTGCGATAGAGTTGATCTCTAAAAAGTTTCTTATAATTCGTGCTTGTGCGTGTCTTTCGGATCAGGCCTCCATGAAGAGCTGTTAGAGGTTATCTTGCTAGAAGGAATGTCGAGGAACAAGGGGCACCTAATGCACCTGAAGTGCAACCCCAAGGAGAGGTCACCAATGCTGAGTTCTGGCAAGCTATCCGGATGTTAAGTCAAGCTGTGACCAATCAAGTTGGACAGAGAGAGAATCGACATGAAGTGTTTGATACTTTTAGGATCCGTGAGTTCTTAAGGATGAATCCTCTAAGCTTCACTGGTTTAAGTGTCACTGAAGATCTAGGAAACTATGTTGAAGAGTTTTAGAAGGTTTTTGAGATTATGCATGTTGCTGATGGTGAGAGGATGGAACTAGCTGCATACCAAATTAAGGGTGTCTGTAGAATCTTATTTGATCAATGGAAAAAGAATAGAGTTGAAGATGCACCACTTGTGAGTTTTGGTTTGTTTGAGAAGGTCTTCTTGGGGTGTTTCTTTCCCCTTGAATTGAGAGAAACAAAGGTACGAGAATTCCTCACTCTTAAGAAGGAATCTATGAGTGTTCATGAGTATCTGAAGTTCACCCAACTTTCCCTCTATGCTCCGGAGATGGTTGCTGACATGAGAAGCTGATGAGTTTGTTTGTTGTTGGGTTGTCTCATCTGTCATGTAAGTAAGGCAAGGCAGTTATACTGATAGGAGATATGGACATAGCAAAGCTGATGATCCATGTACAACAGGTTGAGGAAGAGAAGATGAAAGATATAGAGAAATTTTGAAACAAGAGAGCTAAGACAGGGAATGAGTTCGTACAGCAGAAGAGTAATGAGAACCGGTCATCTTTCCAAAAAGAAACAAAAGGGACCTGCTCCATCATCTGCTAGTGCACCTGCACCAAGGAACAGTGGTGAGTTCCAAAATCAGAATTCACAAAATTTCAGAGCTAGACCTGCGCAGTCTCAAGGTAGTGTGGCACGAGGAGGTAATATGACTTCTGCATGTGCTAAGTGTTGTAGGATCCATTCAGGGGTGTGTCGTGATGGATCCACCGGTTTCTTCAAGTGTGTTCAGAACGGTCATTTTATGAAAAAGTGTCTTAAGAATAGACAAGGTAATGGTAATGGGGAAATAAAGCCCAATCTTCTTCAGTTGCTCTACCAGACAGAGCTGCTTCTAGAGGGGATACTACTTTAGGACCAGGCAGAGGAGCAAATCGTCTGTATGCTATCACTAGTCCCCAAGTGCAAGAGGATTCGCCAGATGTTGTCACTGGTATGATCCAAGTCTTTAACTTTGATGTCTATACTTTGCTGGATCCAGGAGCGAGTTTATTTATGACTCCTTATGTTGCAATGAATTTTGATGTTCTTCCTGAGAAACTTCTTGAGCCATTCAGTGTTTCTACATTTGTTGGCAATTCTAGTCTAGCTGATAGAGTCTATCGTGATTTTACCATTTCCATCAATCAAAAGATCCCCATGACTGACTTAGTTGAGTTAGATATGGTAGATTTTTATGTCATTCTAGGTATGGACTGACTTCATGCCAGTTATGCCTCAATCGATTGTAGAACTGGAGTTGTTAACTTCCAGTTTCCTAATGAGCCAGTTATAGAATGGAAGAGTAGTTCAGCAGTGCCTAAGGGTCGTTTTATTTCGTACCTTAAGGAGAGAAAGTTAGTTCCCAAGGGGTGTGTCTATAACTTAGTCCGAGTTAATGACTCTAGTGTTTGAGATACCCCCTATTCAGTCAGTTCCAATAGTAAAAGAGTTTCCAAAAGTCTTTCCACATGATCTTCCCAGAGTCCCTCTCGAGAGAGATATACTTTGGTAGAGATATTCTTCCTGATACTCATCCTATATCTATTCCTCCATATAGGATGGCATGAGCAGATTTGAAAGAGTAGTTGAAAGATCTCCTTGGGAAGGGTTTTTTCGATCAAGTGTCTCACCTTGGGGCTCTCCAGTCTTAATTGTGAGAAAGAAGGACGGTTCCCTTAAAATGTGTATAGATTACCGTCAGTAGAACAAGGTTACTATCAAGAATAAGTATCGTCTTCCGAGAATTGATGATATTTTCGATAAACTTCAGGGTGCCACTTGCTTTTCTAAGATAGACCTTAGATCTGGCTACCATCAATTGAGAGTAAAGGAATGTGATACTCCAAAGACAGTATTCAGGACCCGTTATGGTCATTATGAGTTCCTAGTTATGTCCTTTGGTTTGAACAATGCTCCTGCAACATTCATGGACCTTATGAATAGAGTATTCAAGCCTTATTTAGATATGTTTGTTATCGTATTCATTAATGACATACTAATCTATTCGAGGAATGAGGATTATCATGCTAGCCATCTCAAATTAGTTCTCCCAACTCTAAAGGATAGAGAGTTGTATGCTATGTTCTCTAAGTGTGAGTTCTGGCTTGAGTCTATGACATTCTTAGGCCACATTGTTTTTGGTGATTAAATTAGAGTTAACACATAGAAAATAGAGGCAATGCAGAATTGGCCTAGACCCACATCTCCAACTGATATTAGGAGTTTCTTTGGGTTGACTGGATATTATAGAAGGTTCGTCGAGGGATTCTCATCTATTTCGTCCCCTTTGACCAAGTTGACTCAGAAAATGGTTAAGTTTCAATAGTCAGAAGCTTGTGAGAAAAGCTTTCAGGAATTAAAAACTAGGTTGACTACTGCCCCGGTATTGACCTTACCAGAGGGTACACAAGGTTTTTTTTGTGTATTTTGATGCGTCCAGAGTTAGATTGGGTTGTGTGTTAATGCAAAATGGTAAAGTTATAACTTATGCCTCCAGACAGTTGAAAGTTCATGAGAAGAATTATCCAACCCATGATCTAGAGTTAGCAGCCGTAGAATTTGCTTTGAAAATATGACGTCACTATCTTTATGGTGTATGTGGAAGTGTTCACCGATCACATGAGTCTTCTGTATGTGTTTAGTTAGAAAGAGCTTAATCTTAGACAGAAGAGGTGGTTAGAGTTACTCAAGGATTATGACATGAGTATTCTCAATCACCCAGGTAAGGCTAATATTGTTGCTGATGCCTCGAGTAGGTTGTCAATGGGTAGGGATTAACGTTTCAAGCGCACCTCATCCAATTCTAGGTGCAAACAATCGTTAACTAGTATAAAACCCAACAAAGAGTTGGGGTCGAACCCACAGGGAGCGGTACATGTTCAAATTCAATTCGGAAGTACATACGTGGTCTAATTAGTTATAGGAATAAAAATTATCGAAAAAGACATGTAAAAAAGTCCAAGGGGACGACACGAATGTTAGATGGGGGGGGTTGATTTGCAATTATCTGCAACAACACAGTCAAACACTAATGAAATAATAATATAGAGAGGAATTCTCGGGATCTGATCGATTATAGACAAATTTCACTATATGGGTAACTGAAACTACTAATAAATAGCTAAATATTAGTGGGTAGGCTAGACTATAAGGGAAATAGATTTCTTTTGAACAACTATCTCGAATTAGGTGATTTCTTTCGAACATCAACAAGCTTAAAAAAATAAGAACAACTGACACCTTAATTCATCTACTCTTTCTAGCTAGATAGGTAGACTCGAGGTTAGGATTTACTCTTTCGAGCTAAATGGATATCGTCCCAATAACTACAATCATCAATTGAAAGCTTTGATTCTAAAACTTCTCTTTCAAGGAAGCCAGAATTCTAAGTTTGAATCGCATTTGCAACTGCATTTCTTAGATTAAAACACAACTATCAATTAAAATCCACTTCAATATAGCATTTAAATAAGTAATTAATAATACCCATAAGCTAATTCAACCCATAATCACATGATCACACCCCAAGAATCGGGGTTTTAGCTAAACATCATAAAAAGGTAAAAACAATTACCAACTCAATTAGTCATCAACTGGGTAATAGTCTCAAAGCCATTACAATGTTCCAAAATAGTTAGGTTCAAAGACCCAAGTCAAAATCCTCAAAATTTACAATAAGAATTCAAAACTTGGAGAAAAATCTAACTCTAGAATGGGAACTGTAGTATCTGGGAGAGAATTGGGTGAGAACTTCTTGGAACTGCGTGATTCTTCCCAAAATTCCTTTTAAAAATCAATTTATAGTTTCCTAAAATTTAGCCTGAAATACTAGTCGGCAGATTAAGTCGGGCTCGCCAAGTGGTTCGGCGATCCACCCTTTGCTCTCCTCCATCGCCATTTTGCATTGGTTCTCCACATCCTGAGTCATGTAACTTTGGGAGATCCATTTAGTTATCGCGAAACCGATCGGCGATTCACCGAATTCCATTTCTATTACCGGCTTGGTTTATTCCCTAAGGAATGGCACATTGGAACTTTAAGCGAGCTGAAGAGCCACTCGATTGTTCGCTGAGTGGTCTTGGCAATCACCAGGATCGCCTTTTCTCCCTTTCTTCAACTTGTTTTGCTCCTTTTTTCCTAGTAGTGTCCTTGCCTTGCTCCTTAGATCATATACCTAAAAATCAGTTCTTTAACATCAACTTATAGCATAAATAAGGCATTAGAGGACACTAAAACTTTTGGACTCATCAACACCCCAACTTAAACTTTTGCTTTTCCTCAAGTAAAACTCAAGATCAGCAGTTCAATAAGGATGTCTCAAATAGTTCTGCATAAGACTCCACATGAAAGCACACAAAAGGTTCAAACTACACATACAATGCTTAATTGTGCACTTAAATATTCAATTTCTGACTCACTATTATCAAGGATACTCAAGTTCAAAATACTTTCTTCAAATGCAAGTTCAAGCTCAACAAAGGTACTCAAATGCCCTCACAACAAAGATGATTCCACACTCACACAAAATTCTTCAACAATTTAAAGTCCCAGAGTCACATACAACTCTCACACTCAAAAAGACGAACACATGCATGACTCCACCCATAGGGTTGCCCTTATTTTCCAATCAATATTCTTTTCAGCTCACTAAAGATCACAATGGTTTTTTTAAGGCTTGTAACGGGGTTTAATGCAAAGGTATGGGCATTTAGGCTTAGTGGCTTCTACCTTCACGAAGTATTGCATGAAAATCACTCTTTCTCCTTCTCTTTCACATTCAAACATGTTTAAATTCCACCCCATTATTCAACTAGACATCAATCACCATATACCCCCATTTTCACTATGCTCACACACTTTATTTCTCAATTTTTTTCTCTTTTTCAGTCTTTTTCTTTTCTCTTTTTTTTTATATGGAGGGGTTCCATCTTCTTCAAAACAATCCACA
Source organism: Solanum tuberosum (assembly GCF_000226075.1). Taxonomy (NCBI): domain Eukaryota; kingdom Viridiplantae; phylum Streptophyta; class Magnoliopsida; order Solanales; family Solanaceae; genus Solanum; species Solanum tuberosum. The sequence goes on from NW_006239543.1 coordinate 198,871, forward strand.
AAAAGGGAATTTTTCACACTTCTTTAGTTTCCTTCTTTTTCACCACACCCCCAACTTAGGCTTTTGGCCTAAGTTGGCTATTCAAACATACCAATACTTCATGAAGGTTTTAGGTGATGGGATAAAGAGGTAAAAATCACTCAAGTTTCTTCCAAGAAAAGGATAGGCTCAAAAGGTGCCAATCTAGGTTCACACATCTCACAAGGTTGGCCACAAAGAGGTGTATTGTCAAATTGACTCACTCTCCAAAATTCTTGCCTAAGATCATTTCAATTGCTTGCTTTACTAAATCAATCATACCAACATGGCAAATTCTAGGTGTTATCAAGCACAATGTTGACGACAACCTCACCACACAAGGCATTTGTACCAATATCAAACAAGACTCCATACTTTATAGCTAGCGTGCAATGTTCATCACAAGAGACTCATTTGACAACCGACTAGTCACAACGAGATGCTAAAATTTCACATAGTGCGTATGTAACTTAGTTTGCCACACATTCATTTTGTTCGATTAAGAGCACTATTCAAGTCATCAGTATTGACCACGACTGACACTCAAATTTGTACAAGAACAACCACAATCACACACGTAAGAGGTGGCTAAATTTTAAAATTTTCTTCAAAAAACTGCTTTTCATATCAAAACAATGGGCCACAAGCTAAGAACATCTGCAATATCACAACCAAGATATATATAACACAATAAGCTCAAAATTCACAAAAACATCATCAAACAGAACCAATATTCACAAAACTGTCACAAGAGGTAGGTATGGAAATACCTCACCCCACCCAAAAAAATAAGCAGTTGTCCTCAAATGCAACCAAAACAAAAATAGTATAAAAAATATAACAAAGAGGGAGGTGAAAAGTCATCCTGCCAGGCTAAGCCTAGGGTGAAGTCCGCATGTCCATTGCTCCATCTGTCAGGGCATCAATGCCCGTGGTCATATATAACAAGACACTCTGAGGCTGGGCAATAGTGCCCGGGGTCTTAACAATCGTGGCTCTAATGGAGCTCACCATGGGAACATCTTGAAGCGACTCCTGCCTGTTAGTCTGGAACATCACACCCTCCAGGTCAGCCAAGTCCTCAAAAATAGCCTCCTTACGAACACCCAACTGCTACTCATAAGTATCAACCTTGGACTTAGCGGTTGCATCATCAGCTCTAACCTCATCTTCAGTGGTAGCTGGAAGTACCTCAGAATATGCTGGAATATCTGTGCTCGGACCATCTGGGATCTCCATCCTCCCAAATATCGAAGTAAAATCTGTAGACTTTAGATGGTCTGTATCCTTCTTCAGCTCAAAAATATTAACCTTCAAGGCCGTCACCTCCTCAATAGCACCATGTCCTCTCTCACACACCTCTACTCTCACCGTAAAGGCATCAATCGAAGACCTGAGAGGAATCAAGGCAACAGTAATAACTCTCTTGATCATCCCAGGAACCGCAACCTTTAGCTGGGAGGCACGCACATAAGCAGAATGGGCTAGGTGCCCCATATTGAGAAGCATGGCCTGGGTGATCGGGGGCCTAGAAACAAGAGTACCAGCATCAAATCTAAGGGGTGGGGGAGGAGAAAAAGAGCTACGAGTATCAGAAGGAGCGGAGCTAGAAGTACCTGAAGGCCCAATGGAAGGAATAGGCATGACTGCCTCTGCAAGTACTGTCTCATATCAACCTCCGGGGATATGTCTACCAGAGGTTCTCTCCTCCTGTCAACCTCATCTGTTATGTACTTGGCCTCTATACGCCGGATGCCGATAGAAGATGTCAGTGTAATCTCAACATCCCTCTTCTCATCATGTGGAACTCTGGCCCAACGACATAACTTGGTGATCAACACCGGAAAGAGGAGAGATGTATGGCGATCAACACCGAAAAGGGGAGAGATGTATGGCACTGCTTGGCTCTCTTGGCTATCTCCTGTTCAATGATCAAGCCCAAATTTATACACTTCTTGGCTATGATAGACCCAAGATAGGCTGCCTTTGGGTGACGGAGAATGGACTCATTTTGCTACGACATGATCGTGCTGCTGATGAATCCAAACCAGTACCTCGTTACCACATTAAGATCCTTCTTCTCTATCGGCGCTCCAGCCTCTATCCACCTCGGGGTGCTGTCAGAGAAAAGGAGGGCCAGCCAACCCTTTAGATCCTCTAAGGTCTTCTTTTGGATCAAGTCACTATAATCATGCATTGAGTTATACATACACCCCAAAGCAAAATTTATTTCCTCACTTTCACACTTTACCTTCTTTCTCGGACTGTCACAAAGTATATTGGTTTGAAGGTCCTGACCTTCTTCTTCCTTTTCGGCACCAAGTCTCCGTAAGCCGAGTAGAACTTTCGGACCCAATTAGGAATGTAGGTTCCCTAGGGTTTAGTGAAAATCTCAAACTTATGGAACTTGAGAGTGCTCTATATCTCCGGATACCTATCCACCACACCATCTGTGGACAATCTCTTATCCTAAAAAATAGTCCTCAAGTCTTCGGCCATTAGTATGTTGAGAGATCGAGGAGAAGGTCCCTATACTGGTGGTGCACCGACCACCATCTGTGCTGGAGCTGCAACTGGAGGAGTCTGCGTTACCGAGATCCTAGAAGGATCATGCAATTCCTTGGAGCGAAACTCTGCTCTACGTGCCAATAGCAGCTGGTCATCGTCAGGCTCAGAGATGGAAGCTTGAGAATCCTGTGATTCCCCCCTCGCTGTCTGATGAGGTGAGGTGAGTCTCGTAGATTCCCTCACTATCGGAGATGTACTCCAGAGTCTCAGCCATAGACGCCTTTGCGGGCCTTTGCCTTTTCCTCCCTTAATAGGGAATTTGGCTGCCTTATCTCTGGATGCAGCTACACCCTCATTAATAACTACTCTATGTGCCTGCTTGCGGGGTGGTATGTTTCTTCTGGACACTTTGGGTCTAGCCAATTCTGCAAAACAACATAGAAAAATGTCTGAAAAATTTCCAGAAAAGTGCAGAAAATATGCTGCAGAAAGACTCACTGAACCGTTCGGCGAGTCGCCGAATCGCTTTGGTGAGCCAGATCGGGGTCGCCAAAATTACAAGAACAAAACTTTCAAAATTGAAGACAATTCGGCGATGTCCAGGGGCATTCGACAAATCGCCGAAACCAATTGGTGAGGTAGAAGTAGCTCGCCAAAAGTTACAATGTATTTTAGGGGTTTAGGGGCGCTGAAGGGCGATCAAGAAGGCCTTTCAGCGAGTTGCCGAGTAAACTTGGCTAGCTCAGGCATCTCGCCGAAAGTTATAGAACATAATTCAACAATTTATTGAAATTAAGGGCGATCTGTGGGGGGTTTAGCGAACCGCCGAACCACTCGGTGAACCCGACTTGGCTCGCCAATGGCACTTCGTGCCAGTTCTCTACCCAATTTTTCAAAATCAACCCGTAGCTCCCGAAAACAAAATTAAACACATATCAGTAAAATTCAATCAAGACCCATACTACCCATTACCTTAGTGTACTCAGACGTCCCTCGATTTCACCAAAATTGGCCATTTGATATCTTTTTCCCTTAAGAATAACGTCAAACGCTCCATCTTTAGGAAAAATACTTCATTTAGCATAATCTGGGTTACTTAAACTTCACCCCACTGGATCCAACACATTTTCACCGCAACCCAACAATTTAGACTCGATTTTAAACAAGCACACCATGAGAATCGATCAAATACGCCCAATTAGGCACTAATTTAACTCATTACGAGCAATCCGACAATTAAATAACGATTAAATCATTCTACCCAACATCAATCAACAACAAATTACCGATTTACATTCAAGTTCAACCACATATGGAGTTCGGGGTTCGGAAAAACCAACCCTTCATACCGAAAATAGAAGTAATAAAAAATCTAATGGTGAATTAGCAAGTACAACTATGGAAATATTATATAAATATGAAGTAGCTATAAGAAATGAATTTTGTAGTATGACAACAGAAGTAGAAGAACAAAATAAAGAAAAAAATCATAAATTGGAATCTAATAACAAAATTAGCAATATACAATATGTGCTTGTCACGACCCAAGCCTAGGGCCTAGACGTGACATGGCGAATGAGGAACCCGAAGGAACCCCAAACAAGCCTCTCAAACTTGTCATCACACTTCATCGGTCGCGGAAGTACATTTAACATTAATTAACGGGAAATAGGGACTAAGGGCAAACCATTTCAAAATGACATCATAGAACAAGAGTCAAGCTCATTTACAAAATACTTGTCCAACGCACACCTCTACATACATAGATAGGACGGGGGCCATGACATATTACCGGCTCCCCTCATAGTCAAAATACAATTGCAAGCTAAAGTCTCAAAACATAGGAGTAGGAAACATAACATAGCCCTCGAATCATTGAGGACTCACCAACAACTCGGATAAGCACCGTACTAGCCACGTGAACGAAAAGAAGGATCAAGAGTAGCTCCGGTCCCTACATGGTGACATCATGTAGGCAAAATATGCGTTAGTACTTGGAATGTACTAAGTATGCGGGGTGCAACACAACAATAGACAAGGACACAATCGAAATACAAGAAATAGTTTCATAGGCATTATGAATAACAATATGAGGATGCATGATCAAAGTGAAGTCAAAACATGTTTAAGTAACTCTATACTAATAGTAGATATCATATGTGTATGCATGATCCAACCAATCTATAACCCCAACTTAGGATGGGGGATGCCGTTCACACCCGGACACCCTGGTGGCAAGGTATAAACCCCTCACATGGTTGATGTTGGTCACACCCCAAGCATCCTAGGTGGTGAGATATAAACCTCTCACATGGTTGATGTTGGTCACACCCCAAGCATCCTAGGTGGTGAGATATAAACCTCTCACATGGTTGATGTTGGTCACACCCCAAGCATCCTAGGTGGTGAGATATAAACCTCTCACATGGTTGATGTTGGTCACACCCCAAGCATCCTAGGTGGTGAGATATAAACCTCTCACATGGTTGATGTTGGTCACACCCCAAGCATCCTAGGTGGTGAGATATAAACCTCTCACATGGTTGATGTTGGTCACACCCCAAGCATCCTAGGTGGTGAGATATAAACCTCTCACATGGTTGATGTTGGTCACACCCCAAGCATCCTAGGTGGTGAGATATAAACCTCTCACATGGTTGATGTTGGTCACACCCCAAGCATCCTAGGTGGTGAGATATAAACCTCTCACATGGTTGATGTTGGTCACACCCCAAGCATCCTAGGTGGTGAGATATAAACCTCTCACATGGTTGATGTTGGTCACACCCCAAGCATCCTAGGTGGTGAGATATAAACCTCTCACATGGTTGATGTTGGTCACACCCCAAGCATCCTAGGTGGTGAGATATAAACCTCTCACATGGTTGATGTTGGTCACACCCCAAGCATCCTAGGTGGTGAGATAAAAACCTCTCACATGGTTGTCCGGTTCTTTTCCCCCGGACCGGGCATGGTCATGCAACACTTTATATAGGAAATTCCCATTAGGCTCTAATGCAATCTCACGTATGGAATGAACATATACACAAGCTTAGTTTGTCATCAACACATCTCTGGATTTCCATACATCTCATAACTCAAGCTTTAAAGCATCGATTCATCAATTCTCCATAGTTGGACATTTTGTCAAACACCTTGAAGGCATGTAATGGAATCAAAGAGCATGGAAAATAGGGTAGTAATTATGCAGCCAAACCAGTGAACAACCTACAACAACACCTTTTTAACACCCACAATACCACATGAAAATCTCCACATCCATTCCAAATTTAGGTTCAAGTTCTAGGGTCACAACATGCTCAAAACAATCACTTTTCATGTTTAAAATTCAATGTGCAGGAAATTATTACAAAGAACAAGACTAATTTATGAATCTTAACTTAAACCATGAATTAGTGAGTAGAATAGAGTCTAGGCACTATGGGTGGAAGGACCCATGAGTTCAACACCACATACCTTGAGTTTTTATGAAGGTCTTGAGAGTGTCTTCAATGGAAGCTTGGAACTTGGAGCAAGAGTCTCTTCAATCTTGAGGAAGGTTTTGGATTAGGGTTCTTGAGAGAACTTGAGAGAAAATGTGTCTAAGTATGGGAGAGGTGTTTTGGGAAATGTTTTAGAGATGGGAATTGAACTAATGGTATATAGGAAATAACATATGCCCTTTGGAAAAATGGTCCAACACTTAGAAAAAAAAATGAGGCGGGTGAACAGTAAAAACGCTCACTGGAAATTGCCTTTCCTGCCGGACAGATTTTACGAAAATGGGCATAACTTCTTCGTCCGAACTCCGAATGAGGTGAAACGAAGTGCGTTAGGTAGCTAACTCAAAGGGCTTTCCATGGATATGTTATTGGCCACCCAATAATTTGTGTGCTAGGAGATATGACCCTCCAAAGTAGACCCTCGAAAAAGGCTTCACTTGGAAATTTCGGATTTTGATACGGTTGCTCTAAAATTTGGGTTAGACCCATTTCCCACTCAATTTGACCCCCTAAACAAGAATATGAAGTCGGATTTTCGAAAAACGAAACGGATTTTTTTATATATAGCTAAACAAGTTTCCGGTAACTTCCGAAGCACATTTTTAAGAACTTTTTGGGTCAAATTCAAATATAATCATTTCATTAAGTTCTCGACTCCAAACTCACATGTGAGGCTCTAGTTTCACTAGTTCGTTTTTAGGGTCGTTACAAGAACCCATGTACTACCACACGAGAGCATTCCCAACTCCCCAAAACCCAACTAAAAGATAGCTACATTCCTATCACTCAGTGGCGAATTTAGAGCCAAAAAATAGGGCACTGGCACCCATGGTCTCATCGTAAAATTAGATATTTTATATATATATTTTCTAAAATTTGTATAATATTATATTTTGGCACCCGTACTACAAGAAGTCTAAATGGTCCACATGATTTAATGTTGAGCTTTTGACCTTGAAGATTAAGGATCAATTTTCACTTCAATACATTTTACTTGGTGCACCCTTGTTCGAAAAATCCTAAATTCGCCTCTGCTATCACTAACCTTATTTGGTTCATGACAGTCCTCGATTCAACGAGTGAAGCTTATGCCCTCGAGAACCCATGTACTTTAAATTTATAATAAGTGATAACTACTCGGTAGCAATAAATGACAGAAACATAGATAAATCACTAGTATTATACTGGGAAATCCTAGGAAGTAAAATATTTACAGCTAGATGTAAAAACTTGTATGTTTTAACAACAAAACATAAAATAACAGCAAAAATAATATAAAAATAGAAAATCCTTTTGAAAGGATAGTTACAGTCATAGATAATAATGGTTATAGTTATAATGAGATTGATATAAAAGAAGATTTAGAAATAGTAAAAGAAAGATTAAGTACATCAAAAAGAATAAACTATGAAATACCCCAAATATCATAAAAAATGAGTACCTCAAGAAGATTAGATAAAACTCCACAAAAATCAATAGAAGAAGAAATAGAACCATATCATTACTACATAACGAAAGTAATGGAACAACGAAAATATCTAATATTAATAAATACAGGACAAGAAGAAAACGGTATCACAAGAGAATTAGTAACAGAGGATGAAATAATAACTACTGAACAATTATGCCCTGAACTACCAAAGGCATTAATATATACCGAAGAAACTACAGAAAAGGAAATAATCATTATATCTGCTACACAGTCTAAATCTAAAAAATTATGTTGTTCAGTTATAGGTTTAGGTGTCCATTTTTTATTCAATCTTTTATCCCATATAGTTTTTTCTCTATCATATTGTTCATAGTTTGTATTATAATATTTTAAGTTTTTTGGGCTTCTTATTCCTGATGTACTAGGTTTTTCCTCCATGTCTACGTATCCGTCATAGTTTTCATATGTTTTTTCATCTATTGCGTATTCTTCTTTATTCATTTATAAGTTGTGTTGTAGTTTATATTATAAGTTTTCTATTTGTATTTATAGATATAAAATAGTTTTTCTCTGTGCTATTATAGATTTTTTACAAATTCCTGCAAATATATTACTGTTAAGTCTATTTTGCCTATGTCGTAAAGTGTACATTAGACATGTAAAAAAGTCGTAAAGTGTACAGTAGACGCATTATTATAGGAAATAGGATAGGATTAGAATTGTCTATATAAAGGAATGTACATGTAACATAATAGGCAGGCCTTCAAGCCTTCAATAAACGAAGCAAGCTTTCAGAAAAACACTCTCAAATACTTAAGATATTCAATAGTTATAAGATAATGGAACAACAATCTGAAATTCAATCAGATATTTCAGATAGCATGAATAAGCAAGAAGCAAAGGTATATTGTTCATAAAATATGCATTAATTATATTCTCTATAGATAAAGTAAAAATAATCCAAGATAAGTTAGAATTATTATATAGTGAAGATCCTTTACAAGGATGGGAAAAACATAAAACTAAAAGTAAAAATTGAGCTAATTGATAATAATAGTATAATAACCCAAAACCATTAAAATATAATTTTAATGATTTAACAAAATTTAAGATACATATAAGTGAATTACTAGAAAAAGGATATGTACAAGAAAGCAATAGTAAGCATACAAGCCCAACATTTTTAGTAAATAAACATAGTGAACAAAAAAGAGGAAAAAGTAGAATGGTTATTGATTATTGAAATTTAAATGAAAAAACTGAAACATATAATTACCCAATACCAAATAAAATATTAAAGACAAGAAAAATACAGGATTCAGTAACTACAAAAGAAATGAGAAGATTGGTATTAAATATATTAAATTTTACATTCACTATTGAAGTAATAAAAACTGACAAGAATGTTATTGCAGATTACTTATCAAGACAAAGCTACTCAAACTGAGAAAGAAAATACAATCGAAGAGATACACAAAGTCATTACTACACTTTGTATCAAAGTGGACAGTGTGGACAAAGAGATACAAAAGCTAAAGACTAATGAAGATAATCTGAAGTCTAAAGTTAGTACAAGTCAGCAGCATGACTATAAAAATGCGGAGCTAAGTCGATTCTATTTTAGGGTTTTCTTCTTTAATATTTTCTAATTTTTGTGTAATTTTTTCACTTCGTTTTATCCATTCTGTTGTTTTTCGTTTTTTGTTATTTACTCTTTTTGCTCCTATTTTTTGTTTACATGGGGTTGTGACCACCAGTGTGTTTTGTTATTATATGTGGGTATATTTTTTCTAAAAATGGCATTCCTAATAGCATATCTTTTGTTGTAAGTTCGAAGTTATACATTTCTTCTATAGTTAATATCTTATCCCATATTTGTATTTTTATATTTTCTTGCCTTATATGTGATCATGCTTCCTTCATTATTAAATCATGTTACTACTATCGTGTTTTAATTTTTCCTATTTATCTTCTGGTAAACTAATTGTATTTACATCTATTAGCTTCTGCTCCTGTATCTATCATGGTGTATAATATCTGTTGTAATATCCCTCTATTATTATCTTTGCAAGTATATATATTTTCATATTTTTATCATAATAAAGTTCTTTTTATTATTACTCTTCTATTTTCATAATTTATTGTTAACTGTTTGTCTTCTAGTATTATATTGTTTTACTTGTTCTAACCATTTTATTCCTAAAGTGATATTTTTATTCTCCTTGATATATTTTAAACTTTATTACTATTGGTACTCCTCCAATGATTAGTTTCTTTGGTATATATTAATGCCTTTGGTAGTTCAGGGCATAATTATTCAGTAGTTATTATTTCATCCTCTGTTACTAATTCTCCTGTGATATAGTTTTCTTCTTGTCCTGTATTTATTAATATTAGATATTTTCGTTGTTCCATTACTCCCGTTACTGTAGTAATGATATGGTTCTATTTCTTCTTCTATTGATTTTTGTTGGAGTTTATTCTATTCTTCTTGAGGTACTCATTTTTTATTGTATATTTGGGGTATTTCATAGTTTATTCTTTTTGATGTGCTTAATCTTTCTTTTACTATTTCTAAATCTTCTTTTATATCAATCTCATTAAACTATAATCATTATTATCTATGACTGTAACTATCCTTTCAAAAGGATTTTCTATTTCTATTTTATTTTTTGCTGTTATTTTATGTTTTGTTGTTAAAACATACAAGTTTTTACATCTAGCTATAAATATTTTACTTCCTGTGTCTAGTTCTATCCCTGACATTTTCTTTATCTTCTTTGTCTTCTTCTTTTTATCTTATCTCTTTGTCTTCTTCTTTATCTCTTAGTCTTCCGTCTCTATCTTCTTTTACTCTTGAGTTGGCATAAATCATTAATTGATCTCTGGAATAGTAGCTCCATATAGCATTTTCATTCAAATAATTATTGGCTAGTTCTTGTATTATAGTTGATATACCAATTATTCTTTTAATAGAAATTAAACCTGATATCTCTATTTTTTGTATTTCTTCCTGTTGTTCAATATTTTCAGGTATAATCATTTCTTTGGTTAGTCCTATCTTAATAACTTGAATTGGAGGTTTTATCTCTTCGTATAATATCTCCGCTGGTGC
>NW_006239543.1:209788-221611 GCF_000226075.1 Solanum tuberosum
ATTAACTATAGAGGAAATATATAACTTTGAATTAACTACAAAAGATATGTTATTAGGAATGCCATTTTTAGAAAAATTATACCCACATATAATAACAAAAACACACTGGTGGTTCACAACACCATGTAAACAAAAAATAGGAGCAAAAAGAGTAAACAATAAAAAACGAAAAACAACGGAATGGATAAAAGGAAGTGAAAAAATTACACAAAAATTAGAAAATATTAAAGAAGAAAACCCTAAAATAGAATCGACTTAGCTCCGCATTTTTATAGTCATGCTGCTGACTTGTACTAGCTTTAGACTTTAGTTTATCTTCATTAGTCTTTAGCTTTTGTAGCTCATTGTCCATACTGTCCACTTTGATACAAAGTGTAGTAATGGCTTTGAGTATCTCTTCGATTGTATTTTCTTTCTCAGTTTGAGTAGCTTTGTCTTGATAAGTAATCTGCAATAACATTCTTGTCAATTTTTATTACTTCAATAGTGAATGTAAAATTTAATATATTTAATACGAATCTTCTCATTTTTTTTGTAGTTACTGAATCCTGTATTTTTCTTGTCTTTATAATTTTATTTGGTATTAGGTAATTATATGTTTTAGTTTTTTCATTTAAATTTCTATAATCAATAACCATTCTACTTTTTCCTCTTTTTTGTTCACTATGTTTATTTACTATAAATGCTGGGCTTGTATGCTTACTATTGCTTTCTTGTATATATCCTTTTTCTAGTAATTCACTTTATATGTATCTTAAATTTTGTTAAATCATTAAAATTATATTTTAATGGTTTTTGGATTATTATACTATTATTATCAATTAGCTCAATTTTTACTTTTGTTTTATGTTTTTCCCATCCTTGTAAAGGATCTTCACTAATAATAATTCTAACTTATCTTGGATTATTTTTACTTTATCTATAGAGAATAATAATTAATTCTATTTTAGGGTCTTCTTCTTTTATATTTTCTAATTTTTGTGTAATTTTTTCACTTTCCATTCGGCGGTATAAGTCATGCCCGCCGAACCACTCGGAGATGTGCCGAGTGGTATTTTGGCTCTCCGAGTTTTATAGGACTCCCAGCAATTTAGGGGTTCAAATGATGGACAAAGTTGGGCTCGCCAACCTACTCGGCGAGTCGCCTATTGAGCATGTAGCCCGTTGAGTTTTATAGAGTTCCCCTTCAATCTTGGTGGTTCCAACGGCGGTCCAAGTCGGGTTTCGCCAATTTGTTCGGTGAGTCGCCGACGAGACTTTTGCTCGCCAAATCACCTATTTCCCACACTTTTCAGTTTTCAACCTGTATAATCAACACCCATTATTCAAAATTAAAAATTAAAGCACCAAAAACTTGGGTTGCCAACCAAGAAGAGCCTTCGTTAACGTCGTGGCACGATGAAAATACCAATTCAAGGAACATTCTTCGGGTTTGCCAAGGTATAACTTGGTAGGCCCAATTTTGGCCTTGGGTTAAATGAGAAGAAATTTTACCCATTTGGGTTTCCAACTGATTGATTTACACTTAATGGGAGGTGAGTGTCTGATTAAGTGTTGAGACATCCTCCATCTCTTTCAACACCTTGTCCGACCCTTCAACTCTGTTGAGAATGCGTGAGAGCATGTCCTCCGTACAAACATTTTCTAGTTCCTTGGTCTTTTGACGCTCATGGGGTGGGACATATCTGTCCTTATCACCCCCTCTCTCCTTCCAAGCAACGTTATGGTCACGTCATTCCCTATCTCTATCTCTCCAGCCATCATCTCTATTCCAACCCAGATTTCCACCCAGCCTTGGATAGTTTGAACGATAACCCCCTACTTGATTAGCTAGGAAGTTCACTTCTTCATTATACAACACTTGAAATTGTGCTTCTTCGGCTTTGCTCCACCAACACCAACACCCACAACACTTACACTCTTCGATCCACTACCCATCACATTTTTCGCTAAGATATCCAGCAGGCTCATCATTTTGGCCATGTTTTGGTCATGATCCTTTTCGATCTGCTCTTTAGACATTCTAAAAGTGAGATGAGACACTTGGTCCTCATGAGTGTACGACACTCTATTGATCTTAGTCATTCTATCAAGGAGTTGAGATGCTACTTCATAGGGTTGTTGCATTATACCTCCGAATACAAGTTGATCAGAAACTCCTTTGTTCACTGAGTGAAGGCTCCTATAGAAAGACTGCTGCATTATATGATTTTGCAGTCCTTGAGTCGGACATTGAAGCACCAACTTCTTAAACGTCAGCCACGTCTCATGGATTGGTTCACCTTCCAAGCGTTTGAAACCTTGGATGCTATCTCTGAGCGTCATCATCCTTGACGGGGGAAAGAATCTCACATTGAATGTTGCGGTAAGCTCATCCTAAGAGGTGATGGAATCCCTTTGCAACCCAGCTAACCAGTTGCTAGCTTCACCCATAAATGAGAATGGAAACAACCTGAGATAGATTGATTCTTGTGATATGTTCTTGAATGAGAATGGACTACAAACGTCCACGAAGTTCTGAATATGATCATGGGGGTCTTCGTGAGCCAATCCTCCATATAGACCTTTCATTTAGAGGAGCTGTAGCATTGTGCTAGTAACATGGAAGACAACGTTCCCTTCAATTGGAGGTAGACGTATTGCACAAACACCACCCAATTGGATTGGGTCATTCACATCATTAAGATTCCCAATATCATCTTGGTGGCCCACTTGACACCATTACTCCCATTTACGCTCATCTATTCCTCTGTTCAACATAAGCAACACAGAAAAAAACTAAAGTGAGTCGATTCAACTACAACCAAAAAGATAACAATTCAACTTCAATAAAAGAATTTTAAACAACACCATTCCCCGGTAGCGACGCCATTTTTATTAACGTTTCAAGCACACCTCATCCAATTCTAGGTGTAAATGATCGTTAACTAGTATAAAACCCAACAAAGAGTAGGAGTCAAACCCACAGGGAGCGGTACGTGTTCAAATTCAATTAGGAAGTACAAACGTGGTCTTATTAGTTATAGAAAAGAAATTATCAAAAAAGACATGTAAACAAGTCTAAGGGGATGAAATTAATGTAAGATGGGGGGGAGGTTTAATTTGCAATTATCAGCTACAATACAGTCAAACACTAATGAAATAACAATATTGAGAGGAGTTCTCGGGATGTGATCGATTATAGGCAAATTTTACTATATGGGTAATTGAAACTACTGATAAATAGCTAAATATCAGTGGGTAGGCTAGACTATAATGGTAATAGATTTATTTCAAACAACTATCTCGAATTAAGTGATTTCTTTTGAGCATCAACAAGATTAACAAAATAAGAACAACCCACACCTTAATGCATTTACTCTTTAGAGCTAGATAGGTTGAATTGAGGTTAGGATTTACTCTTTTGAGCTAAACCCATATCATCCCAATAACTACAATCATCAATTGAAGGCTTGGATTCTAAAACCTCTCTTTCAAGCAAGCCCATAATTCTAAGTTCGAATTGCATTTGCAACTAGAATTCATAGATTAAAACACAACTATCAATGAAAACCCACTTCAATATAACATTGAAATTAGCAATTACCAATACTCATAAGCTAATTCAACCCATAATCACATGAGCACACTCCAAGAATTGGGGTTTTAGCTGAACATCAGAAAAAGGCAAAAACATACCAACTCGATTAGCCATCAACTGGGTAATAGTCTCCAAGCCTTTACAATGTTCAAAAATAGTTAAGTTCAAAGACCCAAGTCAAAATCCTCAAAATTTACAATAAGAACACAAAACATAGAGAAAACTCTAAATTTAGAATGGGAACTGTAGTATCTGGGAGAGAACTAGGTGAGAACTTCTGGGAACTACGTGATTCTACCCAAAATTCATTTTAAAAATCTATTTATAGTTTTACAAAATTTAGCCTAAAATTCAAGTCGACAGATTAAGTCGGGCTCGCCTAGTGGTTCAGCGATCCGCCTTTTGCTCTCTTTCATCGCCATTTTGCATTGGTTCTTAGCATCCTAATTCATGTAACTTTAGGCGATCCATTTTCTTATCGTGGAACCGATCGGCGATTCACCGACTGCCCATTTCTGTCACCGATTTGGTTTCTTCCCTCAGGGCTGGCACACTGGAACTTTAGGTGAGCTGAAGAGCCACTCGGCGGTTCGCCGAGTGGTCTTGGTGATCACTCGGATCGCCTTTTCTCTACTTCTTCAGCTTGTTTTTGTCACTCCCCAAAGCTACCCCTAGGGAATAAACATGGGACATAGGATCAAGAGTGACCCCAAGCTAACACTGTTGGCATATCATAAGCATACTTAAAGATTTTCTGAATAATAAACATCCTGTGCGGAAGCTAGAAACATATCATAAAATTAAATGATGGGGAATACCCATTCTAAGTCTGAATATATAAAATTGAGTTTAATGACAACTGAAATATCAAACTCAAAACTAAAACTGAATCTAGTACAATGTCTGAATGAAAGCCTCTACTGATTAGAGATGCTGGGACATGCCCCCAGCTAACTCTAGTAAAATTGAAACTAAAAGATTGAAAGGAGAAAGATAACATGTCAATCGTCCACGAAGAATGAGGACTCACCACATGCTGCTGAACTGGAGATAGGGAATCGATTTATCTGTGATCTGAGTGCTGAGGACCTGAACCTACATCACGAGAAGACGTAGCGCATAGTATGCATCAGTACTTGAAAGGTACTTAGCATGCATGATAGGATAAAGCTGAATAAAACATATAACTGAACAAAGAAATAAAAGAAATGATATATTTTATGTACATGTTAGATATACTGAAACATGTTGAATACTAAGCTAACTGAATGTAATGACCAAGTATAAACATGCTGAGACTAAATACTGAACTATAACTGATAACCTGGTCAATACACTAGAATCTGACTGTGGGAGCTACTGTTAACCGACATAAAATCACGAGAGCTATCCGTAGAGTCCGATGTATCGCCCCATCGAGAGGACCCAATATACCATGATAAGGGTATAAGGGCATGACTGGCGTGATCACTAAAATTGATGCCCACATAGGGGACTTTTCCTACGAGGGCACGTAGTTCTAGGATTATGATCACAATAAAGATGAATCCATATTCACACAAAATTTGTCAAAAATTTATGGTCCCGCAATCACATACAACTCTCACACTCAAAACAATGAACACATGCATGACTCCTCCAATAGGCTTGCCCTTATTTTTCAATCAACATTTGTTTCTGCTCACTCAAGATCACAAAGGTCTTTTTAAGGCTTGTAATGGGGCTGAGTGTAAAGGTATGATCATTTAGGCTTAGTGACTTCTACCTTCATGAAGTATGGCGTGAATATAACTTTTTCTCCTTCTCTTTCTCATTCAAACATGTTCATAATGCACCCCATTATTAAACTAAACATGAATCCGGTTACCCCATTTTAAAAACTATATTCACACACTTTATTTCACAAATTTTTCTCTTTTTCAATCATTTTCTTTTCTTTCTTCTTTCTTCTTTCTCTTCTTCTTCTTTTTTTTACATGGAAGGGTTCCATCTTTTTCAAAACAATCCATCAAAGGGGGGATTTTTCACACATCTTGGCTTTCCTTCTTTTTCACCACATACCCAATTTAGGCTTTTGGCCTAAGTTGACTATTCAAACGAACCAATACTTCATGAAAGTTATGGGTGATGGGATAAAGAGGTCAAAATTGTTCAAGTTTATTCCAAAGAAAAGGATAGGCTTAAAAGGTTCCAAGCAAGGTTCACACTTCTCACAAGGTGGCCACAAAGAGGTATATTATCAATTTGGTCCACTCTTTAAAACTTTTGCCTAAGATCATTTAAATCGCTTGCTCGAATCAATCAATCGGACCAATGGGGCAAATTCTAGGTGTCATCAAGCACAATATAGACAACTTCACCACACAAGCCATCCGATACAATTGTGAAATAAGACTCCATACTTTCTAGCTAGCGTGTAATGTTCATCACATGAGAATTAATCGACAATCTGCTAGTCACAACGAGATGCTACTAAAAATATTACATATTGCCTATGTAACTCAGTTTGACTCATCGTAGCCGCATATTCATATCGTTCAATTAAGAGCACTATTCAAATCATCAGCTTTGACCACAACCAACACTCACAACTTCAAGAGAACAAATTCCTTCAAACACCTCTAGAGGTGGTATGTTCCTAACAAGGTTCCACACCACTGAAAACATCCAACACTATCCTTAATGTAAAAGAATTAAATGAACATGAAAAAAAGACAGAAATGCAATAGCACAGAATGAAAAGAACAGGGTTAGGAAGATTCTTCACTGGGTGGCCATTTGGCGAAGTGATGTGGAAAGTGCCAAACGATTCGGCGGACCACCTAACCCTATGCAGTTCACCAAAATATCCAGAATACTAGCCCTACAGTTGGGACCAAAAGGTGATTGAAATTGGGCTCGCCAAACACTATTGGCGACGCGCCCAATTTTCTTAGGTTGTCGCCCTATTTTCAACAACACCAGCCCTTCAGGGTAGGTTAAAGGGCGGTGAAAGTTGGGCTTGCCAAACAACATCGGTGGCTCGTTAATGTCCTTATCTTATCGCCCAATTTTCTAGAACACCAACCCTTCAGGGTAGGTCAAATAGCGGTGAAAGTCATGCTCGCCTAACCTCCTCGGCCCATCACTGAGTGAGCTTGTTTCTTCAACAAATGTTCTAGAACTACACCCCCCTCCCTGAGGCAAATAAGGTGAGCCAAGTCGCGATCACCGTTCCACTTGGTGGCTCGCCAAAATGGCCATATCCTCGTGGAATCACCTATACCTGCACAAACAACACACATTATTCAAGAAACAACTAAAGCTTGGTTTGGCTCCCAAGAAGCGCCTTATTTAACGTCGAGGCACGACGTGGAAATTCTCTCAAGTATCTTCCAAATACACTACTTCAATAACTGAAATCTCATGACACTCACTGAAATAAAGCTTCAGATGCTTCCCATTCACCTTTAAAGCTTTCCCCTTCTTACCTTCAACTTAAATATCCCATTCGTGAACACTCGCGTCACTTTTAAATGGACCAGACCTCTTCGACTTGATCTTGCCCATGAAGAATCTCAATCAAGAATTGTAAAGCAACACAAAATCTCCGACTTGAAATTCTCTCCTAATGAACTTAGAGTCCTGCCATTTCTTCATTTTCTCCTTGTAGAGAGATGAACTTTCATATGCGCACAATTGGAATTCTTCCATCTCATTCAGCTGATCTACTCTCCCTTTCGAAGCATTCACCCAATTTAGATTTAATGCTTGCAATGCCCATAGTGCTTTGTGTTCAAATTCAATCGGCAGGTGAAAAGATTTCCCAAAAACCAGATGATATGGAGACATACAAATTGGTTTTCTGTAAGTAGTGCGATACGCCTAAAGGGCATTATCTAGTTTTCGAAACCAATCTGTCCTATTTGCATTCACGGTTTTAGTCAAGATACTCTTAATCTCTAGATTCAAAACCTCAACTTGGCCCCTCGTTTGTGGATGATATGGCGTTGTCACTTTATATTTTTCTCCGTATTTACTCAATAAGGATGCAAACAACCGGTTGCAAAAATGTGAGCCTCCATCACTAATAATAGCATGTGGGGTGCCAAATCTTGCAAAGATGTAGCACTTTAAGAATTAAAAAACATTCTTCCCTTCATTATTAGGTAATGCTACAGTTTCCACCCATTTTGAAAAATAATCCACAACCACCAAAATATACTTATTTCCAAAGTAGCTAACAAATGAGCCCATGAAATCAATTCCTGAGACATCAAATAATTCAACTTCTAGAATAGAATTAAGAGGTAATTCATGTCATCTGGATACCCCATCTTGCTTTTGGAATTGTATACATCTCTTGACAAATTCATGGGTATATTTGTAGAGGGATGACCAATAGTAGCCACTTTGAAGTATTTTAGTGGCCGTTCGCACACTGCTATGATGACCACCAACCGACAAAGCATCCCAAGCCAATAATTTCATTAACTTCCTCTTTCGGCACACATCGCCGAATAATAGGGTCTGCACATTCTATGAATAAATATGGTTCATCCCATAAATATCTCTTGACATTGAACAAGAAATGTTTTTGTTGATAGAAGTTTAGGTTTTCCACCATTAGTCCACACACTATAGTTAGCAAAATCAGCATGCCAAGGAGTTTGCTTATGGGTGGCCACGAACGCCTGTTCATCTGGGAATGAGTAATTTATGTTGAACTCAAACTCGTCTTTCTCCTTGCCCTCCAACTTAGATAGATAATCGGCCACCTGATTTTTGCAACCTCTTCTATCCTTGAGTTCAAAGTTGAATTCCAGCAATAACAACACCCATCTTATCAACCTTGATTTAGCATGTTTTTTTGCCATTTAGTGCGTAGCAAGTATGCCTGGAATTTCTGGAATGCAATACCACTGCAAGTAATTCTTGCTCTGTAACAGTGTAGTTACGTTCCACACCTTCAATGTTTTGCTCGAGTAGTAAATTGGATGGAATAGTTTGTTGCACTATTTCCCTAACACAACACCTAACGCAGTACCACTTGCATCAAACATCACGTCAAATGGTTCAGACTAATCTGGGTTAATATCATTGGAGTGGAGATTAACTTTTATTTCGAACACTCAAAGGCTGTCATACATGCTTCATCAAAGGCAAATTTCACCTCCTTCTCTAATAGTTTGCACAATGGGTGTGCAATATTTGAGAAGTCTCTAATGAATCTCCGATAGAACCCGACATGCCCCAAGAAACTACAAATGCCTTTTGCAGAGATTAGTGGTGGTATCTTCTCAATTACCTCAATCTTTGCCTTGTCGACCTCCAACCCCTTTTGTGACACCTTGTGACCCCAAACTATACTTTCCCTAACCATGAAGTGACATTTCTCCCAGTTTAGGACCAAACTGTTTTCCACACATCTTTGAACGGCTTGCCCAAGGTGTGCCAAACATGTTTCAAAAGAATCGCCCAAAACTGAGAAGTCTTCAATGAAGACTTCCATTGAATCTTCCACCATGTTAGCTAAAATAGACAGCATGCAACGTTGAAACGTCGCTGGGGCATTACACAACCCGAAAGACATCCTTTTGAAAGCGAAAGTTCCATAGGGACAAGTGAAAGTTGTTTTTTCTTGATCTTTTGGTGCAATAGAGATTAGGTTATACCCGGAATAACTATCCAAGAAACCATACCATCCGCGCTCTGAAAGTCGATCAAGCATTTGATCCATAAAAGGCATGGGTGAGTGATCTTTCCCAATCAAAGTATTTAGCTTCCGATTGTTGATGCATAATCTCCATCCGGTGACTGGTCTCATGGAAACAAGTCCCCTTTTTTAATTTGGGACTACCGTGAGGCCTCCTTTATTTGGTACACATTGCACCAGACTCACCCATTTGCTATCCGCAATAGGGTAAATCACACCTCTTTCTAGCCACTTGATTATCTCCTTTTTTTACCACTTCTTGCATCGGTGAGTTCAATCTTCTTTGATGTTCGACACTTGGCTTGCACTCATTATCAAGTTGGATCTTGTGAATGCAAATGCCGGGTGGAATACCAACAATATCAATGACAGTCCATCCTATAGCCTTGATGTACCTTTTCAACACCTAAAGAAGAAATTTCACTTGAGACTCAAGCAAGTCAGCTGTAATGATAATGGGCAAGGTGTTATTTGCCCCCAAGAATGCATATCGAAGAAGACCGGGGAGCACTTTCAACTCAAGCTTAGGCTGTTCCTCCGTGGATGGTTTGGGGGGGAGGATTCTGTCTATTATTTAGATCAATGTCTAGCTTCAATGGGTTCCTTGTGTATTCACTTTATCCCGATAGAGAATCTACCACTTCATCATACCCTTGAACTTCGATCTCATCATAATTCGAAAGAACAACCTCAAGAGGTTCACTCATACACATAAATCAACTCACACTAGCCACTCCTTCATCAATCAAATCAATCGTTGAAATTACATGATTATCACTCGGTTGTTTCATTGATTTACACACATTGAAGGTGGCCTCATCTTCGTTCAACCGTAACTTTAACTCCCCATATTCAATATTCACTAGAGCTCTTCCGATTGTTAAAAATGGTCTATCCAAAATAATGGAAATTTCAGCATCAATCTCACAATCAAGAAAAACAAAATCGGCTAGAAAGATAAATCGATCAACCTTCACCAATATGTCATAGAGTATTCCAATGGGGTGTTTTATTGACCGGTCCGCCATAAGAAGTTGCATTGTTGTGGATTTTGGTTCACCCATCCCAAGTTTTTTAAAGATTGCACAAGGCATCAAATTTATACTTGCCCCCATGTCACATAAAGCCTTAGCAAATTAAAGCATATCAATTGTGCATGGTATAGTGAATGGCCCCGGATCCTCTTTCTTTGTAATCATCTCACTAGTCATAATGGCACTACAATTATGAGAAACTTTGATTGTTTCAAAGTCTACATTTCTCTTATTAGTGACCAGATCCTTCATGAATTTTGCATAACCTGACATCTCCAATAATGCTTCCACTAATGGAAGATTTATATAAATGTCTTAATCACGGATAGGAATTTCTTAAATTTGCATCCTTATTTTTCTTTTTGAGACGTTGAGGAAATGAAGGAGCTATTTTGGGAAGAGAGTGCACTATATTTGTTGTTGAGGTAACCTTTTCTTTAGATTTTTGCAACTCTTCGGTGGGGCTTGATGTCCATGATTTGGACTCATTTAGGGCTTTATTTAGATAGATTTAGTGTCCTCAAATGCTTATTTTGTGCAAATAACTGATGTAAAGTCCTTGATTTCCAGGTATTTGGATTTACGAACAAAGCATGGACACTAATGTGCAAAAAGTAAAGAAGCGAGCTAAAAGAATGAAGAAATGAAGGCCTGGTGATTGCCAATGTCACTCGGTGATTCACCAAGTTTCCACCCTACCGCCTAAAGTTACTGAATACTGGCGTTGAATTGGGGGTAGCTTCGATGAGCAGCAGTTCCACTCGACGTGTCGCCAATCAGTTCGGTGACAAAGGACCAAGTCGCCAAAAGTACTGAAGGAGATACAAATAAGTGCTGATGAGCGAGAGGAAAGGAAAAAGGGCGCATGACTGACTAACTATCAATTTCGCTAAATGGGTACTCAGTAATTACTAACAGTTTCTAAATCTTAGTGGGTAGGCCGGACCTTAGATGTTATTCTTTCTCTCGAACAACTATTACGATTCAGATGAGTTCTTTCGAACCTCAACAAGCTTCACACTATAAACAACCCAAAACATCACTTCACCTACTCTCTCGAGCTAGATACGTAGAATTAAGCTTAGAATTCACTCTCTCGAGCTGAACCAACAACAACCCAATAACTTCTAATGCTAATTTATAATTTACACCTCTCTCTCAAGCAAGCATAAAACACTAAACAAGATTGAAAAATACATTCTTATGCATCAATTTAACAACATCTATAAATAAAACCCACTTCAAAATAGCAATAAGATTAATAATCCCTAACACCAATCACCTAAATAAGACAATTAGTCACATCCCCAAGTATGGGGTTTTTAGCTATTTATCATAACAAGTAGGAATTTAATAGCTATTACATTTTCCATAGATGGATATTGATCTCCAAACCTTTAAAATGATTCAATGTAGCTTCAATTACGAAAATTCAAAATCTACTTGAAATCTATCACGACCCAAGGGTACACCCTAGATGTGAAACGACCCCAAAAATGCCCGAAAATGTGCTT
>NW_006239543.1:221711-234183 GCF_000226075.1 Solanum tuberosum
CCATGTCACGTCTAGTCCCTAGGCTTGGGTCGTGACACATGGGTCATCCTCTTTTACCGCTGATCAGTTGGTCATTTGTATCATATGTCTTATAAGTATTATAAAGCAAAGAAAAGTAAAGAAAAGAATGTAACATACACGATTCCACAAGTATAAGCAAAGGTGGTCTCTAATCCTTATTTATTGCTATTTGGTTTCACTTGAGCTCTCATTTTACTTATGATTGTATTATGCCTTACATATTCAGTACATTCTTTCGTACTGACGTCCCTTATTGGGGATGCTGCATTTCATGCTGCAGGTACAGGTGCTCAACTAGTAGATATCCCCAATAGAAACACATGATACTCAGCGGTTGTTGGTGAGCTCCAGGTTGATTCGGGGCTTTGCCGAGTTTTTACTATGCGTATTTCATAGTGGTACAGTCATGGATTCCAGTAGAGGCTTTGTAGACATTCTAAAGCTATCATCTGTATTTATAGTTTCACTTGTCACATGTATCGATTCAGCTAGTCAGGATGTGTTGTATATGAAGCTTCTCATCAGTAACTATCTGCATAGTAGTTTACTTTCTAATCACAGGTCACTTGTAAATCATGTGTCCATATGGTATTTGTCCGCCTTACCTAGGGTTGGGGTGTGACACATTTTCCGAGCGAATCTCCTTACTTTAACTCAAAACTTATACACACTTGATCACCTTAACTTTTAGACTTACATATAGCCCTTCGATCCAGGATTTAAATACTTCTAAAATTTGACGATCACTCGACCGTGCAATACTGCAATGTACGGGAGTTACCCTTCTAGCTTCTTTATTGTCACCATTCATCTAGGAAATCAAGTTCATTAATTATACCACCCATCTAACTCAAGTTTCATATGTGTAGGACTTGTACACATAAAATTCGGGGTGTTACAACCACCTTTTCTCATATTATGGAATCAGGTACTTTACATTCTTTTCTTTACTTTATCATTCTTTACTTTATCATTCTTTACTTTACACTCTGTGCACATCATTTAATACGAATGACCAGCTGATCAGTGGTAGATATATAAATCGGGATCGACCCATGCTAGGCTTTCCTTTAACCCCTGGGATACCACCCGTAATATTGGGATGGACCCATGCTAGGTGATTCTTCCACCCATGGGATACCACCCATCAATAAGCAGATTCATTTAATATCTTTCCGTTAACATTTGAGATGATTCTTTTGGTGGTCATAGCATTTTGAGTTGTGGGACTATGTAGTCAACAAGTGACGTGTAATAATCATATAATGCAAGAATAACAATGTAGAGAGTAGTTACACAATTAGTGAAATGCATAGGAGCTGAAATAAAATATGGACCTTATTTAGTTAAAAGGAGAACTCATGCAGAGTATTCAATGTATATGTCATGTATTGGAACGTGCAGACATGTTAAAGAGTGAGAACAAGGTTATAAGTCGTGTTGGACCTGGTAGGCTTCCTCTATGTGTCGAGGACGAGTCTAGATTTCATGCCAATTAGTAGGAAATCGAAAACCCTTACATACCTTGTTGTACCACCTTGTAGTTACCTTGAAGTACCTCCTTTCTTTTCAAATACTTATCTACAATAAAATAGGTGATAAACTAGTATTTTTAGTAGTTACTAAACATGCTTAGGCAGTCCAATCTCACTCAACAATAATGCTCGGGCAGCAAACCCGTAATTACCAAACTAAGGGTGTTCTTTCAACCCCGCTTTCTTTTATTGCATTTGTACACTACACAGCTATATTTCAATATCAACAATTTACACCCTTCCCAGACATCAACCAAGCAGTCCCCAATATGTTTACATATCAACCTGTCCCAAAACAGTCCTAACAATCCAACATACAATAGAGGAAGTGAAACCATGGTTTCCCCATCATCATCCCACGAGTTCTTATCAACAGTATACTTAAAATATCATACTTAGACTCGTGTTTAAGGAAGACAAAGATAGGGCAGTCACTTTACCTTAATTCTTATAACTCATTTTCTTTTAACTTTAACTCTTCAATAACTTGAGCTTCCCTTCGCATAGGCCAAAGAAAAAGAGAAAAAGCCTCTCAATAACAAAGGAAAGTGAGCAATTAAACTTTTGAAAGATTCAGTCCTCTACTTGTTCTTAACTAATAACATGTTTATCTAGCATTCCATGAGAGAACTAGGCTAAATCACATTAGTAATTTCACTTATCTTACCTTGCAAGGGCTTGGGTTTATCCAAGAACCCTAGGAACTTATGGTTTTAGGTATTTTATTAAGGGTTTTTAGGTTAGGGTTTAAAGCTTACGTCTTTCTGCGATTTTTTTGCTTAAGAGTTTTTTTCGATCTTGAATTTTTAAATATTTTTTTTAGGATCATTATTATTTTTACGGTTTAGGGGTTCTTAGAGCTCGGGGTTTTAGATTAAGGATTTATTTTAGTATATTTTAAGGTTTGTTTTTATAGATTTTTAGCTTTAGGGTTTTTAATGGTTTTTAGGATGTTTTAGTGTTTAGGTTTTTTCTTAGGATTTAAGGTTTCTTAGGATAGGGCTTCATAGAGTTTAATAAGTCTTGGGGCTAGGGGTATAACCCTAAGGTTTAGGGTTTAGAGTTTACCATTTAAGGTTTTGGGTCTTTTAGGATGTAGGGTTTAGGGTTTAGTGTTTGAGGTTGAGTGTTTTTCGATGGTTTAGGTTTGTTAGGTTTAGGATTTTTAAGGTTTTTTAGGTTTAGAGTTTCAAAAGTATTTTTTGTTGTTTTTAGGGTTTAGTGTTTCTTAGTGTTTTTTTGGGTTTAGAGTTTCGGGTTTCTTGAGTTTTGATCTTGGGCTTATGGGTTTTTAAGGGTTTACGCTTTAGGGTTTCTTGGAATCCATTCACAGGTGTAAACGGTGAAGTTTGAAAGAAAAAATATAACATTTAGTAAGAGCCTCAGAGAGTATCAACAACAAGAACTAAAGAACCTCACCTTTTGTGCTTTGGTGTGATATTTCTTTTTATTATCACTAGCAGGAACAATGTTCTCCAAAACTGCCTTCCTAGTAGACGCAAAAAGTAGCCGAATTAGGTTTGTTGCATCTTCATCCCTTAATTCAGCCGATAGCTCTTCTTCCAAGAGCATAGACATGATACGTTTCAATCCTGTAAAGACATAATTTTCAAGTGAATATTTTCTTCAAATACCCACGGTTCTGAAAAAATAACACAACCTAGACGAAGAAAAACACCAAACTCAATTAACAGAAGGCACTAACAGAAGATAAGTGAACATAGAAGTTTGGTATAATGCTTACCCTACATACATGTTGACTTGCACGAAGACCTTCAGGAGATTTAGGAGATTTAGTATTCAGGAAGGACTCAGGTAGATCAAGCAATGCACTGCGCTTGGAGATAAGGAGGCCAAAGAAGTTGAGTATTGGCAAAACTACAGAAAAAAAGAAATTTTCAAATTATAGTATACCCACCTTGTCATCAATACTTCTGAAGTTCTCGAAAGTCTCTGCAAGATCTTTTAATTTTATAACCGAGAAATCCTTCTGTGACCTGCCCTTTGGACCAATCATAGTCTTATAAATTCGGTGGATAATTGGGTCACCCCTCTACCCATCTCCACTTAAATACCGGACTTCGCTTTGCATGGTGTGGGGTTTGAACCTGCGACCTCCCCCACCCAAAGAAAAAGTAACCTGATTTCCTAAAAGTTGCTTTTAAGCAGTAAAGATATCAAAAATATTATGACTGTTAATAAACTAAATGACAGATAAAACCCGAAGCTGTTAAACACGGGCAATCTAATGTTTTACTACAGATCATGAAAAGAGCCATCAGAAACTCAACCAATAGATACTAATTCACCAGCAAGGGTAGAAATTGTCTCTGAAAATGACAAGAACATGATAAGAGCAAGTGAGCTCAAGGACAATAGAGCATACCTTCATTTTTTCGTGAGTTTTTTTCACAGTTTCACCATCCTTCTTCTTCCTCCAATGGTGACCGTTTTATACGAAGTTCTTTGTGCTAGGCCTGCCCTAGATCGATCTCTTCTGAGGGAGCAGGTCAACTTAGCTGACTGCGAAATGAATTCGCAGGAGAAGAGACAACTGGAACATATCATAGATCCCGATCTTCTGGGCGAAGTAAGACCAGATTCCTTCAGGAAGTTTGGAGAAACAGCGGTGAAATGCTTAGCTTAATCTGGTGCAAATAGGCCATCTATGGGTGAGGTGCTATGGAATTTGGAGTATGCACTTCATCTCCAAGAGCCTATCATTCAAGAAAACAGTACCATCCCTATTGGCGAGCTACCACTGCAAATCAATGATTTCAGTCATGTTGATGCCAGTTCTAATTCTGCTCGGATCGGGACATCAAATACGTAGATCTCTCTATGAGGTTATAACTCTTTGATAACTAAGTGAAAATGGTACATACCTTCCTTATGTATTTGTTAATTCATGTATGAAGATTTCAATCATGTATGAAGATTTTTATTTTTGGTTTTATTAACAATTTATTGTATTAAGTTCTGAGTTGTATATAGAAAGAATATTAACTTTGAAAACATGCATTTTTCAAAAGAAACTGAAAATATTTCAAAATGAAATCGAGCAACACAACTGTTTCCATTCAAATTTATAAAAGTTGTTTTTAGGCAGTAAAGATATCAAAAAAAACTATGTCTATGATAAATAAATCATAGATAAAACCTGAAGTTGTTAAACACAAAGACAGGCTATCTTATGTTTTTACTACAGATCTTGAAAATAGCAATCAGAAAAACATAGACAACTCCACCAATAGATACTAATTTACCAGCAAGGGTAGAAATTGTCTTTGAAAATGACAAGAACATGATAAGAGCAAGAGAGCTTACGGACAATAGAGCATACCTTCATCTTTTCGTGAGTTTCTTTAACAGTTCTTTAACAGTTTCACCTTCCTTCTTCTTCTTCCAATGGTGAACATTTTATACGAAGTTCTTTGTGCTAGGCCTACCCTAGATCGATCTCTTCCGAGGGAGCAGGTCAACTTAGCTGACTGGGCAATGAATTTGCAGTAGAAGAGACAACTGGAACATATCATAGATCCCGACCTTCTGGGCGAAGTAAGACCAGATTCCTTTAGGAAGTTTGGAGAAACAACGGTGAAATACTTAGCTGAATCTGGTGTAGACAGGCCAGGTGCTACGAAATTTGGAGTATGCACTTCATCTCCAAGAGCCTGTCATTCAAGAAAACAAGTACCATCCCTATTGGCGAGCTATCACTGCAAACATGCAGATGCATGTTAAGAAGCAGAAATCCAATAACCTAAACAGTAAGCTAAAGAAGTTGAGTATTGGCAAAACTACAGAAAAAATAACTTTTCAAACTACTGTATACCCACCCTGTCATCAAAACTTCTGAAGTTCTCGAAAGTCTCTGCAAGATCTGTTTTTTTAGGATAACCGAGAAATTCGCCTGTAACCTGCCCTTTGGACCAATCATAGCCTTCTAAACTCAGTGGATAATGGGGCCGCCCCTCTACCCTTATCCACTTAAATACCAGGCTTCACTTTGCATGGTGTGGGGGTTGAACCTACGACCTAAGCCACAAATCATCCACCTTTTTCCACTCGAGCTAAGCCTTGGGGGCAGTCTCTGCAAGATAATTATGCAAGCTTTCGATGGAAATTTGCCTTGACAATTGAAGATCATCCAACCTTTTCAAGTTTACAAGCAGTGAATATTCAACATCACCATCCTGCAACAACAAAAATTGCACATTTAACAAAAATGCATCAATAAAACACATAGTCCCCTTCAATTTGTTAAGGTGCTACAGCAACTTCTTTTATTGCAGATTTATGTTTGAGAGGCTGAGCTAGGAGAGGCAGGAGCAGACAACGGTTTTAATGACATTAACAGGCTAAACAAAAAGACAATTATGCTGGAAGATTGGGGGTGGAGAGATACACATTACTTCACATTAAAAGTGATGCAAAAGCTCTGAAAATCACTGAACATTATTCGAATTATTTAACATATTCTGTCATAAAATAAAAAATATACTTCATATGCTCTCTATTTGAGTTGATAAAAACAAAAGGAGATTCAATGCAGGCTATCATACAATGAATCAATTTTAGTCGTGCACTACCTTCTCATATTAAATGTTCTAAATTGAGTTCTCATGGGGATGGCCTAGTGATTGTGACAAGGAACTTTGAGGTGCTTTGGACCAGAGCTCATTACTCACAATGAGGTCCAACTACTACTGCTGCTGCTGATGTTAATGCTCTATTTGTTTTCTAAAGTGAAAGAAAGGAAAAGGACTAGAAGAGGGCTGTTAATTTTGGTAATGGAGAAATAAAGCAAGAGGCTCAGATTATGTCATGGGGTTTCAGTTCTTTGTGCCAAGCCATAGCTGCAAATATCCAGAAATTCAGATTTCCCCGCCAAGACACCAGCTACAGAACTCTTATGCCCGACTCAAAGAGCTCAACAAAACTATCATCATAGCCTCATTGTTTCCTCTTGATGACTTTATGAGCATGTAACTCTGTTTGAATTGCATTGGAACACACCCAGTGAGGACCAAACTAGCACAACCAAAACATGTGCACAATGCATTATAGACACAAGAATTATGCATATGCATAAATAGCCATCTAGTTTAAATTTAAAGCAAAAATAAGTCACCAGAATGTCTGAGATGGTCTTCCACACGGAGAAGTTCAACGCAAAGAGAAATCACCAGAACGTCCGAGCTGGTCATCCACACAGAATCATCTCTCACGGTATTATTAATTATTTTATTATTTTATTGTATATTTCGAAGGGTTGTTGGTCTTTTTAGTTATCAATGGAGAAATCATGGGCAGAGTAGAGAGGGGCAACCACCCTTTACAGAAAATCCCAATCTCTCTAATGCCTCGTTCTTCTTTCTTTCTAGGCTATGCTCAGCTGATACTGAACAAATAAGATTACACATTAGGACAGCAAGATGATTTATAGCTTGTAGTAGAACATCGCAGGTTCAACATATCTCGAAATTGAACCACGGAAAGATTCTTTTTCTCTTTCTTTTCAAGGAAATGGGGATCATAAGTATGCTATGATAAGGAAAAACAGAAGTCAACCACGCCATGGCTACAAACACCGCTTGCATGCAAGAGACAGAAGCAGCAATAACAAGCCATTCAGGGTCGCCACACCAAGATACGGATTGGAATTACTCAATGCCCAAATTAATTAGCCCAGAAATAGAAAAATCATCATCACTGTTTCTTTATGTACATTTCATCAACAGTCAACACCGTAAAACAAACACACAGAACAAACACAAAGATCTCAGAGTATACATGTTAAATCCATTTTAGTTTTTACAGTATGCTATTTCATAAACAAGGGCTGTTGGTTGTTTTATAATAGAGGAAAATCACTGGCGCAACAGAGAGGAGCAACCACCCTTTACCGAAAATGCCACTCACTCTTTTGCCTCATTTCAGGGGTAACCTTTTCCCATTTGGGGTAAATTCCTTGGCTTGACAGCTAAATCATCGGCATATATAAGAAGACCCTAGAAATACCCCAAAATAAGTAGGAACTCGACTAAAATGAACTTTTTCATGTTCTCCCTACATCCAAAATTAACAAGAAACTGTAAATATTTCCAAGTCTTGAAATCGAATAACACATATATATATATATATATATGTTAGTTTCCCTTCTTCTAACCATCTAGATAATGATGAACATGTGGATCTGATCCGCATAAAGATGGAATAATACAAAGTTGAAAAAGAAAACCTATAAAGTTTCGACAAAAAAAGTCCACAATCTTCTACTGCTTGTCGGTCCAGAGGTAACTCCAAGAAACAGACAACAGAGATGAGGAAAGCTTGTTCAAACTCCATAACAAAAACACTAGATTTTGTTCACAGTAGAAAAGAGGGATGAAATTGAAATGGAGGTTTGATTTGCTTTGGTTTTCTCTCAGCTTCGTACGGACAATGAAAGAAAGGAAGAGAAGTGAGTGTGTGTGGTGGTCATGAAACCAAAGAGAGAAGGGCGAAATAGGAAAACTCACTCTTAGCTGTGCAATCTTATGCTGTAGAGAACAAAGTGCAACTCGAACTTAAGCCTAATGAGAAGCACAGAATTAGAGTCAAATGTAAAAGCAAAATACTATGCAAATGGGAGATATATGCAGGCACTGACAGGAATTCTGGTGAATTTATTGTGAAGAAGTACCACCCATTTCATTGCTGCCCTACTAAAAACAAGAACATGTTATGCACTTCTGTGTACATTGCACATAAATTTCGAGATAGGATTGTATCTCAACCTAACATAAAACTTTGGGAGATTCAGGAGTTGGTAAGGGATCAGTTAGGTTTGTATGTAGGGAGGACTGTTTGTTATAGAGCCAAATGCAGGGTAATGAGTCAGTTCATGGATTTAATATTAGCGAAGAAGAAAGATTTTAAGCTAAAATCTCGCTCATAATTTTTTTTCAGTAGGCATCAAGCTGACTAACTGTTGTGCATTTTACACTTTCAATTTCTTCGAGTTGAAGGTATTAACATTTTGTCTTTACTGATTATTTTATGCTCTTATTTGTTATCCAGAATGTATTTAAGCTACAAAGAATTTATTTCTGCATAAATGACCTTAAGATAACTCTGCTCTGAGATAATAATTTCAGTCGTTGCTGTTTAAAAATGTAGCATGTTTCTCCTAAATGTCATGCTTCATCTCCAATTATTTTTTCCAGTAGGCATCAAGTCAACTGATCGATGTGCATTTTACGCTATTGATATCTTTGAGTTGAAGGTATTAACACTTTGTCTTTGTTGATTTCTTTATGCTCTTATCGCATTCTGCCTTTCACATCTCAATTGCAAAAGAGATCATGTGTAACAACTAACATGTAAAAAATCATGTAGAATAGACAGTTTTATTTGTTCTTTGATCACATATTTCATATTAAAAATGAGATTTGCTTCACATTACCTTTCTTTGCTTATTGTGTGTTTAATTTCCTTATGTAGAATTACTTTTATCTATGAAAAAAAATGAGTTTATGTAATTATGTTGGCTACTCTTTGTATTATGAAAACCATTACTACTTGAATTTTTTTAATGTTAAAGGAAGTGAACTTTATTAGTCGTAATAGTGTCTACTCATTTGGAGAATGGTTACATATAGTGCAAGTCAACTACATTCTATAGACAGTGTGATCTATACTGTTGAGGCATGTTATCATTTCATATTTGACTATTATTTTACTATTCCTCGACCTTTGAGCTATTTCACATATCATATACATCTTATCTTTGTCCTTCTGGTGTACAGTTGGTAATAGTGAGAATTATTTAACCAATCTTATATAATCAATTGACATGAGAATTGACAATTCTTACCGATTAATAAAGGTTTGGATACTCATCTTGGAGGTGTCTTTTCACAGAAATGTCTTGCTAAGGTGCACAAGTTGCATAAACATAGTGCAACTGATAACACTTCTAAAACTTTGATTGAAGTCCAACAATAATACTTGGCCTTACACAGAGGTGGTGAATTGAGTGCATAACATATAGAATCTGGAAAATCAGTTCAACATGGAACATATGAAAAATTAATGCAGCTTCTAATGCATACCAATACTTCCATTGCGATCCTTTATATAACCTTAGAAAAAAGTAAAATTATATGTTCTTTAATTCCTTTTTGATACCAATTGTAGGTCTCTTGTACATTTAAGTCTTTTTGAGAAATACATTTTAGTTGCATTTGAAGTAGAATTATGATTTGCGAATTCATAAAGTTAAAACAATCATATGGTCATGTTAGTTTGTTGAGCTTCAGTTAGTTATCGAGAATATTGAGCAACTTCTAGAATGATTTTCAGTTCAGTTCTCTTCGGGTATGGATAGGACAAATTACACCCGTGTTTTTCTCATGAACTGTATTCTACCACGTTATGATAGTGATTTCTATCTTCTTAAATCGAATGAGTTGAACTATATACACTAAAATTATTCTCCACGTTATGATAGTGATTTCTGTAATATTGCATATAATATGTTGTGTTGTACTTGAGTACTTTAGTATTTATCTTTGGCATAGATGAACAAATCATGTTGTATTCATTTTCATAATATAACTCAATTGTGTCTCTTGATCAGTTTTAGAGGTCTTGGAATATCCTTTTGATTTTGAGCAGCTGCACCAAAACAAATTAAAGAAGCTATAAAGTTAGGTGGCCTAAACAATGTTGAAGTGAAAAGTCATTGGCAGTTTTTCATTTCAAACAATGTATAGTACTATTCTTTACCAATTTTCATGTCAATTCATAGCACTTGAAGTTTAGATATATTGATTGAATGCTTCTTAAATTGAAGATATACAGTCATAGCTCTCAATCTTGAGATGCCAAAGATCGTTATTTGTGTTGGAGTATATGTATGCTTGAATGCTATAGTTTCTAGAATCGCATAATATTCATCCAAAGATGGAACTAAAGTATATTTGTGCGTACAACTTTGTCATATTCTATTACATACGTGGTTAATTGGAATTTGTCGATATAGTGATTGTAGGATTTGACTAAAATCAGTCAAATACGCAGGAAGTTATATGCACTGTCTGTACACTAAATCATCCCTTTGAACCAGCTGAAAATTTTCAAATAAAACTTTCACTACTCTGCATCAACTGTAATTTGTAGATTCATTTGGTTCTATTTTATTTATTTTCTATTCTGTTACTACAGGATATTGCTGAAATGCTTCATCTTAATGCCTTAATTGCTATGAAATTTGCATTTGATAATTTGAAAGATTCAGACTATCAAATGAGGGAGAAAGTAATTAAGGGCATTGATTGCTTTGAAAGTGTTGAATTATGAGCATTGCTTTGCAACGATGAGTTCATCCGCGAAGTTAATAGGATTGGAGAGAGGAGGACAACACTACTAATGTCCTTCCAATGTCTCAACATATACCTGAACTTGAGCTTCCAATTGTAAGAAAATGCTTCATTATTCACATATCAAGCCTCATGTAACGAATCTAAGTAGGTCCTTATTCAACAATTAATGTTGGGAGACATTGTGATTTCAGTGGAGCCAACAACAAGGCAAGTAGAGGAAACGGGATGTAGTCCACTGGACGAGATACGCATCTTACTGGTAGGTTTCACATACTTTTGAACTAATTTTGAAGAGTTAACTAAAAATAAGAAATAATTGAACTTTTAGGACTTCTTATTTGATACTATAGCTGCATACATGTTGTTACAACCAGCATTATGATGTTACTTCCACTTTTTTCATGAACTAAATGATGTAAAATCTAATGTTTTGATACTTTTGCTTTATCATTTACTTTAAGGCATTTTAAAAAATAATTAGCAGTAGGACCAGCCTAATAGATGTCATGCTCTAGAAATGCCTTAGTGCAATGGTTCACAAGTTTATTTTTTTACAGCACTCTTACGCAAATAGTGTATGTTGGGAATATGTTTTCAGATAGTTACACATTGAAGTTTTTAAAGTCTTGCTACTTCTTCCATTCTTGCAACAAGGATAACTAGAATAATGCTATTATGAGGGAGAGAACTCAAATTCCTCAAGGGCACTTAGTAAAACCATTTCTTTAAGAAAACAAAGGTTTTAAGGCTTCGACTTTGACAAAGGAGATGAAATAAATCTTTTAGCGTAAATTCTGCCAAATTAGACTCCTGAAATACTATCGTCTTTTAATTACGGCCTTAAAGACGCTTCCAGTGATTTTTAGTCTTTGTTGATTATGTCACGCCCCGAAATAAGGGCGTAACTGGCACTCGATACCCTAAAACATCGAGTTACCCATTGAAACATACTAACTAAACCAAACTTGTGAGGCAAAAATATTGTGCAGCACAACCTCTAAAAAGTGAAGCCTGGACCCAGAGGTCATGACCTGAAAGAGAATAACCATACAAACAATGGTAGACAAACCATAAAAATAGATAAAGATGTACTATCTAGCCTACGAGGCCACAACCGAAAACATACCTACTTACACACACACCTATATATGCATGCCAAGACTATTGGCTGGAGGTTGAAACATACAAAAAAGAAAACTCAGAATATTGTGTCCACAATAGCCTCTATGAGTGACAAAAGCACTGTCGGGACTGTCGGGACAAGGCCCCGACTATACCCAAACTGTACAACAAAAGTAAACATCCTCTGATAGCCCAGGATAAGATGGAGCTTACCAACTCACAGTTGAACCTGAATCCTAGCGGGTGGGTCGGTTAGAGTCCCTGCCTGTACCTGCTCACACAAAACAAAAAGCAGCGTCCCCAGGCAAAGGGACGTCAGTACGAATAAAAATGTACTGGTATGTAAAGAGAAAAGTAAAATCATAAACATTTACTGTAAAAGGGTAATAGAGATACCACCTGAAACTGAAACCCAAATAATCT
>NW_006239543.1:235482-242383 GCF_000226075.1 Solanum tuberosum
GGGATGTAGTCCACTGGACGAGATACACATCTTACTGGTAGGTTTCACATACTTTGAACTAATTTTGAAGAGTAAAAACAAGAAATAATTGAACTTTTAGGACTTCTTATTTGATACTGCAGCTGCATACATGTTGTTACAACCAGCATTATGATGTTACTTCCACTTTTTTCATGAACTAAATGATGTAAAATCTAATGTTTTGATACTTTTGCTTTATCATTTACTTTAAGGCATTTTAAAAATTAATTAGCAGTAGGACCAGCCTAATAGATGTCATTCTCTAGAAATGCCTTAGTGCAATGGTTCACAAGTTTATTTTCTTACAGCACTCTTACGCAAATAGTATATGTTGGGAGTATGTTTTCAGATAGTTACACATTGAAGGTTTAAAGTCTTGCTACTTCTTCCATTCTTGCAACAAGGATAACTAGAATAATGCTATTATGAGGGAGAGAATTCAAGTTCCTCAAGGGCTCTTAGTAAAACCATTTCTTTAAGAAAACAAAGGTTTTATGGCTTCGACTTTGACAGAGGAGATGAAATATATCTTTTAGCGTAAATTCTGCCAAATTAGACTCCCGAAATACTATCGTCTTTTAATTACGGCCTTAGAGACGCTTCCAGTAACTACGGGATCTTACAGATTATCTAAGAAGAACATTGTATTTGTAATTGATTTTGAAACTATATATTATTTTAATTGAATTGATCTTTTGATTATACGCTGAATTTGTTCTAATTCATGAGATAGTATTAGAGAGTAATGAATCATAAGGTTAGCTTTCTTGCATCCTCCATATGCCAAACAATTGTTGCCGAGAATTGATATATAAAGAGAATATTCATGAGTGAATTATTCTTTGTTTCTCCAATTCTGGATCAATGAAGGCCATTAAGCACCTACAACGAGGGGTTAACCTACTAAACAGACACTATTTTGATAGAATAGAATTCTTTGTACTGTTACTAGACGATATTTAAAGAAGGCAATAAGTTAGAGTAGGATTCGGTTCTTGAATTTATCACTTTTAGCATATGTATGTTCTCTAATATGTTACAAGATCTTGGAGTTACCTGAAGCTATTAGCGTCTCTACAACCTCAACTACTTTTTAGTAAATATTTTAAATCTTTCCTTATTCGTCATCTATTTTTATTTGCTTTTTCAAATTTTTCAGTGCCTAAGGATGATGCAAGCAAACCCTGCAAGCTGATTTCCTTCTTGGGTAACAAGGTTAGAATGACCCACATTATGAGAGAAGTTGAAAAACATGTATCAAGCTAAATCACCCTTTTTATTTATATCACATTTCCGTCATACATTTATTATTTAGACTTTGGGTTGCTAGCGCTGTCCTACCCCCTTTCACCCCAAGGGGAGAAACTACCATGATGATGTTAAATATTAATCTTCACATCTTATCTGCTGAATTGTATGACTCCACGAGACAAACATGTGAGACGATCACTATAATTGGAACCCCTCAATTGTGGTAGTTGGTGTTGTTGGATATGTTATGGTACTTCATGATTGTGTTGCCTCAAATACTAATTGAGCTCAGCATCTCAATGAGGAGTTTAAGAGGTTCTACAAAAATTGGAGCAAGTCCAAGGAAGAGGCCATTATGAAGTACTCCTAGAAATATGATGCTGATGAATAAAGAAGATATTCAAGCGCTGTTGGAGAAACTGAACAAGTATGCTTGTGTTATCCATGTGTTTAACTCTCATACATGTATTAAATTTACATGTCATCCCTCAGATTTTGAGGATACTTGACTATTTGGTTGAAGGATAATGATGAGTATTACTGGTCTGTCTCTATAATGTTTATATGCATGGCCCGTGGGATGGTCGTATGTACTTATTATCAGTTATCCAATTATGTATTTATTGTACGTATTCTATCTGGAACAAAATGATCAATATTATTTAAAGATATGTGAGCTTATTTTTTCGTACATGTATATAGAAATGTCATGTTCTATCCATAATTTCCATATGGTTAAATTGCTTAGGTTGTATTGTTACGCTATGTTGGGCCCGTGCTATAGCACGGGCCATGGCCAATCTAGTATATATATATATAGTTGTAACCGTTTGTAGTTCTTTTAAAGTGTGATTTACCATCTTTTTTAAATAAAAGAAGACTTGAAAACCACAACTATTCCACTTCCCTTCCCCCCTCAATGTTTGTATCTATAGATAAATATATAAATTCAATTCAGTTCCATTGAATTGAATTTATATGTGATAATCATCCAAATAATTTGTCAATTTATCACTTTTTTTTATCAGCATTATTCTATTTTGCAAGACATTGGTATTTCTATGTCAAAATAACAGCCTTACTTCTTATTTTGCTATAAATTGGTAAGTTAATCATTATATATATATATCTCTTCATTTTTGTTGTTCTTTTGATATTTTGTGGGATTGTTTTCATGTTGAAAATTTTACATGATGTCTAAATTGTGACCTTTTTATACGACTAATCGTCATAGACTCATAGTTAGTGTTATTTGATAATCATCAAAACAAAATACTTTTTTAGTAACATATTGATATTGTTTTGCAGATATTGATGTTTTTATGCCAATTATAGGCTAATTTTTCAGGATCATATTGATCATTTTTTTATACATTTTTTCGCAGACATTGATGTTTTTATGCCAATTATAGTCTAATTTATATTTTGCACTCATTGTTAAGTTAAGAATTATATTTGTGATTACTGATAAAAAAAAAATTATTATTGAGAAAGGAAAGAAGAACCATAAATATTTTGATACATCAAATCATCATAATATTGATTGATATTTGATTAATTCTTCTTCTTCTTCTGCAATTTAGGAGTTGTAACAAATTCCAACTATACCACCCACATTTTAAGGAAAAAGTTATTTTCAAAGTTGCTAAAATTTAGGAATTAATAACTTATATAAATATTAAATTGTATTTTTAAAAAATAATAATTTTCAATGTGTTTAGTAGATAAAGAGACCCAGTTGTGTACAGAATAACATGAGAAATTATTATTGTTTTTTTTTTATGGTTATGAGATGATGATGTGTTTAATCGAGAAAGAAATTGGGTCGTGCCGAAAAAACAATGAAATTTTTTTATTGTTGATTTTGGTGGTCGTGAGATGTTAACATTATTATTTGCCTTTAATTATATGTTTCAATTTTAATATGTTATTTTGTTGATTTAAATTTTATAGGATATGAAAGACAAAATCTATGAATATATTAGGAAATCAGTAAATTTTATTTGAAGTGTCTGCAACATATATAATGTTTGCAATTTATCAATAAAAACCCACAAAAATATATATTTTAGATAATTAAAAATAATGAACTGAAACGTA
The DNA here is from genome assembly GCF_000226075.1 of Solanum tuberosum. Lineage (NCBI taxonomy): Eukaryota > Viridiplantae > Streptophyta > Magnoliopsida > Solanales > Solanaceae > Solanum > Solanum tuberosum. The sequence goes on from NW_006239543.1 coordinate 238,855, forward strand.
TGATGTATTTGAACAAAAAATAACTTTTTTGAAGAGAAAATGATGAAGTGCCAAGATATGCCATCAAGTGTTTGAAATATTAAGTTTTTAATTATCAAAATTTTGATAATCCTTAACACCGTTTGTGTTAATAAAATAAAATTAAAATAACATATTTCAAACACATAAGATGTCAAGCCTAGAAAATAAATTATACTAACAAATATTTTAACCACATTTGAATATTGTGACGATTATTTTTCTAAAAAATATAATAAGGAAGTCCTCTAAGAAGTGAACAAAGTAATGTTAATTATAGTGTGAGTGAAATTGAAATAAACATGACATTAATATGTAAAATAAAACATTAATTTATTTTATAAAATATTTTATTGAAAAAACAATAAAAAGAGGTAAAGATAATTTGCAAATTTTATTACTTTGAATTCAAGCGGAAAAAAAGTTGTCAATAATAATATTAAAATTATATTTGCATAATTAAATATAATAAAATACATTAAACTAATATTTCAGTAGGAAGAAAAAATATATATTCATATAATATATAAATAAACATAAGATCAATGAATAACAATACTAAGGCAAACAATAAGTACGTTAATAAAAAGTATAGTCTGTAATTTAATGATACTAAGTAGTCAATAATGGATTAAACAACAGCAAAGTAGTATGAAATTTGAAATTATATTTTTTTCTAAAATGATCTAATTAAATAATAAGTATCCGACAATTTCAACTCCTTCATCCCCATTTCAAGTAAAAAATTATTTTCAAGCTACTAAAATTTTAGGTGCTATTAATTTATATAAATAGAAAATATTAATAAAAATAATAATTTATTGTGTGTTTAATAGAAAAAGGAATGTGATTGTGTAGAAAGAAACATCGTGATCAAAATTATTATTATTGTTTTTGATGGTCATGGGTTGATGAAATTATTATTTTCCTTTAATTACGTGTTTCAGCTTTAATGTGTGATTTTATTGATTGAAAATTTATAGGACATGAAAGGAAAAAAATCTTTGAATATTTTTTGAAATGAGTAAGTTTTATTTGAAGTGTTTGCACTTATAATAAGGTTTGCAAAATTCATTATTAAATAATTTATTTGGTAAAAGAAATACCTTTTTTCAAGATTCTTTTTTTATATTTAAAAAAATATTAGTTAAAACATTTTATGTTATTTTGTACGTTGTTAATGAAAACATGTCAATAATTTATCCTTTATATAGGATACATGTTAGTAAATAAAGTGTATAAAATTGAGAAATAATGTGCAATGTAAAAATTATGTTAAAAAAGAATTGTTGAATTATTTATTTAGAAAACTTTGGCTATATTTTCTAATTCTTAATATAATAAAATATACATATTTCCTAAAATTTTGAAAATTGATACATGTATAATTATTATTATTATTTTCTCAATGCTTTTGAGTATTTTTTTAATGAATTTTTCTTGCAATAAAAAATAATCAAATTATCTATCTTATATATCCTTATCCATTCGATGTGTTATCCAAAATTGATTTTGAAAATGTAAAATTACATAGTAATTAAATATTGTATAATTATGTGATTTTTTAAAAATATAATATAATTGTTATATGATTTTTTAAAAATTGAAAGATAAATTTAAAAATTTGAAGAGTTTGCCAACAATTTGATATTCAAGTTATTAAACTTTCTTATTTTTATGCTTAACATTATCATAATTGTAGATCTTCTCTTAGTTATATTTTATTTGATTCTAACAATTAGATTTTATTAGAATGATATGGATTGTGTGAGAATATATGATTTTGAATAATTTGAATAAATAAATAAATAAAATAATGCTAAAAATTATTATTACCAAATTTAAACAATGAACCAAACTTATATATTGATTTATTTCATTAGCATTCTATTATAACATGTCAACGTGCTAAATGAATATTCTCCCATATAAAATTTATAATATCATTTTATTATATGTTGAATTTTGAAATTTTCAACGAATCGATTGTAGACAATAAAATTCGCGTCAAGAAAATAATAATCAAGAACGGAAAATTATGCAACAATCGTTTTATTGATTTAAGTGCGAGTGTTACAATCTCTATTATTCCTCTGAATTCGCCTTTTCAAATATAATTCAAGGGCTCTTGAGCTTGATCTTGAACTTGAGATTTATCTCGATCTTGATCTTGAACTTGGACTTGTACTTGGACTTGAACTTTATCTTGATCTTGAACTTGAACTTTATCTTGATCTTGAATTCTAGTTAAATCCAAGGGCGTCGAGCTTGATCTTGAATCTGGCGGTCTTGATCTTGATCGTTCTTGATCTTTATCGTTCTTGATCTTGATCGTTCTTGAGACTTGAACGTTCTTGAAACTTGAATGCTTGAACTCTTGAACTCTTGAACTTGTAGAGAAATCTGCAGCTTTTGATCCACGAGCTTTCTCTAGCTTCTTGTTAAAATTCTTGGTTCTTTTTTTCTGAATTCTGAAGGCCCCTATTTATAGTTTTAGAATAGGGGAGTAGTGATTGGAATAGAATTCTCTTCGGCCAATCAAATTTAAGTGACATGGCATATGAGCTTTGTGGAGTGAACTTAAATTAAATTCATATTTATTGAATTTAAATAATTAACTCAATTATATCAATCCATAATATTTATTTGGACTAATATATTAATGAATTTTAATATAATCCGAATCATTTTAATAAATTTATATTTAAATAAATTTTAAATGATTACAAATGCCCACAGCTTCAAATCTTGTCGAGATATTTTATCTTTTGAAAACTAGACTTGAAGTATTAATTAAATAGTAATTTATTTACCATACCCATGCAATGTTCTAATTTATTGTCCGGCTCCAATACATGTAATTGGAGTGGGCATGTGACCCCTTTAATCTTACGTGGCAAACATGCCACTAGCAATAGGAAAACCAATTCGGTCAGGAGAGTATTTATGTCAATTACTTTAGCATAACCCAAAAAGAAGGAATTGCTATTGGTCTAGGAGAAGGACTCATGTCACGTTGTCGTGGCAGGTGCGCATATTAAATATGCATCTTATATTATGATGCAAATTTTATCCCAAATTGGAGTTGTAGTAGGATAAATCACCGCCTCAAAATCTTATTTTATGACGCCATTTAAGTTCAAATTGTAGTTGAACTAGGAATTGTAATTTCACTCAATTTCAAATTCATGTTCTTTTCTATTGTCCTAATCAAAAAACTAGACTTCTCGATCTCTAACATATCCAGAATTCGGAATTTAATACCTTCAGAATATTTCTAGATGATTTTTTAAAGTTAGCTTTAAATTTTGTCATGCTGAAAATTGCAGATTTATGTGGCTTTACTAAAACTCTTGTGTCTTGATGTAGGAACGACGAAATCACAAGCCGCTTGATTATTTACAATCTATACACAAAGGTCTACAACATATTCGAAATTCAAGGTTTAATACCTTCAGAATCTTTCTAGGTGATTTGTTGAAATTAACTTTAAATTTTGACATCCAGCTGA
>NW_006239543.1:242562-242777 GCF_000226075.1 Solanum tuberosum
CCTTAAGAAAGGTAATTTATGGTATTTTTAAGGCGAAAGTGGATAGACATAAATCTCCGCCCTAAGAAAGGTAATTTATGGTATTCTTAAGGCGAAAGCGGATAGATGTAAATCCCCACCTTAAGAAAAGTAATTTATTGTATTCTTAAGGCGAAAGCGGATAGATGTAAATCCCCGCCTTAAGAAAGGTAATTTATGGTATTCTTAAGGCGAAA
>NW_006239543.1:244975-245090 GCF_000226075.1 Solanum tuberosum
ACGAATAGATGTAAATCCCCGCCTTAAGAAAGGTAATTTATGATATTCTTAAGGCGAAAGCGGATAGATGTAAATCCCCGCCTTAAGAAAGGTAATTTATGGTATTCTTAAGGCG
>NW_006239544.1:0-11894 GCF_000226075.1 Solanum tuberosum
ATCTTTGACCGTAAGTTTTTCATATATCTTTTAAAAATTTTGAATTATCAATTACTGTGACGTACAATACTTTTTACGTAGTTTACAATATATAAATATCATTTAAAAAAAAATGAAGATTCTATGCGCAAATTCCCGATCAAACTTAAACTGTTTGACACTCAAAAATGAAAAGTGCCACATAAATTGGGACAAATGAAGTACTACCTTAAAAATCTGAACTCTCTAACTTAAATGTTAAATTACTATAATACCCTCAACTAAAAATACTCAATTTAGTATATCTTCTACATTTTATAATTTTATTTATTTATGTTATATTAAAAGCAAACTTCTTTTCATATTAGAAGGTTGTGATTTTTTCAAAAGGTTGTGACTTTCCCAATGATTTGTGACTTTTTCGAAGTATTGTGACTCTTCCAAAGGATTCTATTATGATCAGAATTTCTGTTGTGGATATTGATATTCCCTTTTTAAAACTAAGAAAATTAAACTTGCATAAAATTGGGTGTGCTATTCCTCAATGATACACACAATTTTCTGGTTTGAAAATTTTGTTGAGTCATTTGTAAACCTTGTAAATTGGTTATACTTTTCACCCATAGGCTCAAGAGAGGTCAGTTAAACGCCTTTTGCTTGAAAATTATACTGTATTTATAGGTCGAATATTACCTTTTTTGTAGTAAAGGTAATTAAGATGATTCAAATTTTGAACCAAGCCCAACATGAATAGCCAACTTGGTACATAAACACTATTTGATCATTAAACCAATTAAAAGTACATACACATGACTTATTGCAAGTTGCAACAATTTATAAAAAACGTGACAAAACAAAACAACACACAAGTAGTTTTACTAGAGGAAAAGTGAACAGGGACTCTATTCATAACTGCCCTTTATTTTTCACACCAATACAAGTATATAAGTCTTAATTATATATAGGCTTTCATATAAACTTAAAGATGTATTTTCAGAAAGCATGTGGTTAAAGAGGAGATTGCGGATTTCTCATCTTAGCTTTAGACACAACAATAGCCACAAAGGCCTTTGCAAGTTGTGCATTGGTTACAAAATATAGTTTTGCCAGCTTTGAAAATTTTACCAAGACCCTTCCGTAAATGGCGCCCTAGAAAAGCCACTCTCTTGGCTTCACTAGTGGTGTTTCCAATCATTGCTGCATCAAAAAGTGTATGTAGAGCTTCATATTAGTCAGTAACGGAATCAGAAATTCACATATAAGGGAATTCAAAAATACAATAAAATAGTGTCACATGCACCCTATATAGTATTTATACATGTAACATAACAATTTTTTAACGTCCTTTACTACGATGTCTCCATGTTGTCAAGAGAACTCAACCGTTTATATATAACAAAAAAAACAAATAAAAACATTTTTTTATAATAATAAATAGATGGAGAGGGTAAATTAACCTTGGGTAAGTGGAGCAGGGGCCTCAGAATTCATCTCCCTTGCAACAATTTGTGAGGATATTATTAGTAGAATAACCAAAGAAAGGTAAACAAAAATATTATTTTTAGAAACCATTTTGATTAACAAATTAAACTATTTGGAATTTGATTTTTTATTTTTATTTTTTCTTGCTGATGAGAAAAAACATGCATTTCGTCCCTATTTATAGAACTCAATAGTACTTACATGCAACGATCAGAAAAATAGAGGAAATTATTGAGGACTTGCTTTGAATTCTTCAAGAAAAAAAAGAAGAATTTCATAAAGACCTTTTTCTTTTGGGGTAAAAAAAATTGAAATATAAAATATTATATTAGTTAATTTTATGGATCATAAAGACTTGCTTTAACTAAACGTAACTCACGGAGGATACGTATCAACCTATAGTATTATAATTAGGAGGGTTGGGAAATGTCGAAAATTAAGGTAGAAAGTTATAAGGTAGTCCGTAGTCAAGTGTTATGGTATTAGTTCAAAATTATATCACAATTTATCATTCATTATATGTGAATAATTATTTGTACATATGTATATTTCATTTGTCCTAATTTGTATGACACACTTTCTTTTTTTATTCAACTAAAAAAGAATCACTTCTCATAACTAGAAATAATTTAACTTTATAATTCTCTTTTTATCCTCAAATGAATAATTTATAACTACACAAATAAATGTGTAAGCTTTGTTTTAGCCACAACTTTAAAAAAAAATAAAAAAATTCTTAAACTTTGTGTCAAATATCAAACTCCGTCATATTAATTGAGATAGAGAAAATAATCTTTTTAACACATATACATAGTCCGAGATTCCAAGCCAAAACTATTGAATTTCAATGAATTCGTAAGCCATAACTATCACCTTATATCCATAGCTATCGATGGTTAAACTTTTCCGTCCTTAATCATATGTTTCGAATTCGAGTTTATATATCAGGTAGATGAGAGGTAGGGGTGTACATGGTCGGGTTAGTTCGGGTTTTTCATATATCAAACCAAACCATTTGTGTTAGATTTTTAAATTTATAAACCAAACCAAACCAATAAAACTCGGATTTTTCAACTTCGGGTTTATTCGGGTTTTATCGGATTTTCGGGTTTTTTCCCAATAAAGTATTCATACAAACATATAATTTACTTGTACTTCAAATAAATTGATGAATCACTAGTAATTGATGAATCACACTTCAAGCATATCATAAATTTGGCTTAAAGACTTAGAAGTCATCGTCTGCTAGTTGTACTTCAAATAAATTGATGAATCACACTTCAAGCATATCATAAATTTGGCTTAAAGACTTAGAAGTCATCGTCTGCTAGTTGTACTTCAAATAAATTGATGAATCACACTTCAAGCATATCATAAATTTGGCTTAAAGACTTAGAAGTCATCGTCTGCTAGTTAATACGAGACGGTCCTATATATGAAGAATAATGGAGTTTCCCTCATTAACTTAATGTGAAAAGTTACAGAAAATATATTTATTAATTAATATATTTTCAAAAAATAATATATATCTTAAATATTTAATTTAATGTCATTTATAAAGTTTCTTATTTGTCTAGTATAAATTTTAAATAATTAATTTTTATTTTTAAAATTTATTATAATTTTATGATTGCAATTGTGTATCCAAACAGAACATGTGTAATTACACTGTGGCATCCAAACAAGACATGTGTAATTACACTGTGGCAATCAAACATGTCAGTGTAATTACTAGACAGTGTAATTACTAGGCTGATAATTACTACCCTAGTAATTACACCAATTCCAATTATTAAGTGGCTTTCCAAACAGACCCTTAATTTAATTCCCACAACCGACAACATACAACACCAAATACCCAATACACGACCCCACCTTGTCCTTCTTCCTTTTCAGAGAAACCCAGCTTCTAGCGTCAACAAAACAGAGAAAATTTCCAGACGCTAACAGCAGCCAAACGGCGTGAGTCTGGCAGCACTGCGATTTGTGTTGTCGTGTTCTTTAATTCCCACGACAACAGTACATCCACGCAGCTCTTCTAGCGGGAAAAGCAACACAAGTTTTCGTCCTTGCTGCGTAAGATCTTGCCACGAAGCACACCAAGGACGACCGAACCGATCGAGTCGTCCATCGCCCCTTCCTCTTCCGGAATGGGGTGAAAACCTCAGAAAAGGGGTGTTTGTCCAAATTTGTGAAAGATTTTGGATTTTGAAATTTTCGGATGGGCCGTGAACCCAAAATTTTCGTCCCTTTTCCTCCCAAAATCCGATCCTAATTTCCATTCTATAAGTAACCCTTTCTTATTTATTGTGTTGGGGGGGATTTTTGGAAGTTGGAGGAGTTTCTTTTTAGCAAAAATATAAGAATAGCTTAAGAAGAAGTAGTTTGAATACAGAGGAAATACACTTTGAAATAGAGAGGTTAATTCGTCTAAGAACTTGGTTTTATTTACCTTTTGGTGCTATCCATCGCTCTATCACAAGTTCATTCGAACTCGAGATAGCTGCTCGGATTTCTGTCCAGACTCTCGTTTGCTGTCCGGTTCGGGTTTCGGTGGTAAAAGCTCGTTGCCCTCCTGCTCGTCCGTTCCGTCGCTGCACCAGAAAAGGTAACATTCTTATTATTACTTTTCACTTTCTTTCTCGAATAAGGCGTGTTCCGTTCTGTTTTCTGTCCCAAGGATCTTTATTTGGGGTCAACTTCGTTATCTTCTTGTTACATGTTCTCGATATGGTGTTGAAAATGGTAGAATGTCGGCGAGATATGCTAAATGCGGCCGAGTGTTTTTTTTTTTTTTTCTCTTTAGTTACTGTTGGTGATTTTTTTTTGGTTTAAATTAATTTATGCTTTGCTTCTCTTACTTGACTCTTCACCTTGTTTGTTTGGTATGGTTTGAGACCGATTCTGCTATGTTCTTGGGATTTAGTTGCGATTATTTTCGAAATGATTGTTTTGTTCATGACTCGTTGGTCTGTTAACTTATTATTCTTCATTTTTAGTTCTGTGATTGTTCTACTGTTTAATGAAGCATGTCTAAATCAAATGGTTTCATTATTTATCTTTGTGGAAATAAAGTAATTAGCAGAAAATTATTAAAACGGATTGAGTGACTTTGCAAGCTTAAGGGCTATTTGTATCAAACCGCAAATCATATCAAACTAATAAATTCGAGTTTAATCAGAAAAAATTTAACTAGTGATTTGATTTTTATTTATTTTTTAAAATAAAAAAATAAAATTGATCATGGTTTGATTTGGTATCTACTAAAAACAAGTTCAATTCGAAACCAAATTAATATACAATTTTTAAAAAACTTTGATACATAAAAGTAGTTAGAGTGATGTAATTTATAATTATTTTTAATTCTTTTTTCGTAATTTTTTTATTTTATCATATTATTTTAAGTTTGAGAAAGAATTTTTAAATGGTCCAATAAAGATTATAGTCTGTAAATATTAACAACTTTAATAAAGCTCAAATCAAAATTAAATCAATAATATAATGCTAAAAAAAATTCACTTCACTACTAAGAAAGTAAGAAATGACAATAATATTATTGAATATTTATTCTTTAATTTTACATTTATTTAAACAGTTAAAATACATAAAGTTTCACATGTTTTGAAGATGGGTCGCACTAATTCCTTGGTAGCCAACAAAGCCTACCGTAGTTGATAGTAAAAATTACATAATTCCCATTTAATCATGCATATATTATAAATCTCATGACATGTCATAAAGAACTTGGAATAATTTGGTTCATAAATTTTGCATTTTCTAATAAATGTGACTTTGTATTTACGGAAATTCAAATTCAAGATCTTTTATTTATAAATTTTACATTTTCTAATAAATGTGACTTTGTATTTAAGGAAATTCAAATTCAAGATCTTTTATTTAAAATAAAGAAATATTTATCACTTCACACTGTATATATCCAAAATAAATATTTAATCAATTGCGTCTCGGTATTTGTTCTACCAAAGTCTTAAAAAATAATTGATAACCAACTGTGGATTTTTTTATTTCATTGCATGCACCTCATGTCTTTTTTAAATTATGTATGCAGAAAGATACATACAAAGAAGGAAATTATTCTTTATTCTCCATTTATTTTTGTGGGACCTTTTTTCTTATTATATATGAAAAAGCAAAGTGTCCCCTCATTAATTTAGAACAAATTATCTTTTTCTTATCGTAATGTTAAATTGTTTTCTGATCATAATTGTAAAAAAGTTAGGAAAAGGAGTGACACACATGAAAAATGATCTCGCAAAGGTAAAATAGGTGAATTTGCCCTTATTCGGAAAGTTTTACAAGTGCCCTCTAATAAAGGTGATTTCGTATTCGAGGGGACTCAAATACGAGACCTCTGATTAAAGAAGGAGTGCTTATCACTCCTCGACAATCCTTGTTAGTGGTATTTATTCAGTTATTTATTATTTATATGGGATCAACTTATTTTGTCGATTGGATTGATTTTAAACGCAACTGTGTATTCTATACTTGGGCCCTTTATTTATGATAATAACAAATTATCATTCGTGTCTTTCTCTTCATTTTCTTAATGTTTGGATAACTTGTAAGTATTCCTATCTAATCAAGTCCAACACAATAAGAATATCAAATTATGTGAAAAAATATATTTTTTGTTCAAAATAACGTTTTAGACGGTAGGCTAAATATTAAAATAAACTGCAAAACAAATAAAAATATTATTTACTAAACAATTATCATAAAAAAAAGAGAAAAGGGTCAAATGCCCCCTCAAGCTTTAACCATATTTCCAACTACACACTTAACTTTTGCGGGGGTCCTATTACCCCCCTGAACCTTTTTTTTTTTATATTAGTTCACCCTCAGACGCTGATGTGTCCACATACGTGAACTCACCTCCGTGAGGCGCGTAAGAACGTAATAAAATGTCCATGTGGAGTCCAAATAAGCCTCCCAACAGTAACTTTACTCTTTATTTAACCATACATTTATTTTTTATTCTTTTCCCAATTCATTTATCTCCATCTCTTTTGTTCTTGAACAAAATCTCTCTTCTTTGTTCTTCATCCACCATTTTCAAAGCTTGAATTTAGTTGTTGTATCTTCTCCAACTAAGATTGAATTTAGGATTTGCAATTTTCTCGAATTTCGTATTGAACAATCGAAATCTTCCCCAATTCGATAGCTTGATTTTTTTTTTCACTTTGTGTTATTAGGGTTAGTAAGTAAAGATCTAACCTTTTCTCAGAAGAAATAGTAAGTAAGCTTTCCAAGCAACGTCAGTAATGGAAGATCGTAGAGAAAAGGAAGAAGAACTAGAGATTAGATTAGGAAGAAGATGATAGAGATTAGATTAGGAAGAAGAATGAGGGTCAATTAGGTTCATAAAAGGTAAAGGTAAAGTTTTGTGACACGTGTCAATCTGTGAGTCGTGTAAATTCATGGGGTCCACTAATATATACGTGGACAGCGCGTGTATACAAACATTTTTTTATAAATCTGGTTTATGTGGACACATCAGCGTCTGAGGGTGAACTAATATTAAAAAAAAAAGGTTCAGGGGGGTAATAGGACACCCGCAAAGGTTAAGTGTGTAGTTGGAAATATGACTAAAGCTTGAGGGGGCATTTGACCCTTTTCCCTAAAAAAAAAGGAAAAAAGTCTGAAAAATACTCCAACTTTGGTCGAAATTGTTGTTACGATACCAAATTTTATGTTGGGCACATATATACCTTTAAAATACACTATTAAATAGTGCAGGAGGTAAAAGGTCCTCCATAAAATTTGGTATCGTAACAACAATTTCGGCCAAAGTTAGAATATTTTTTAGACCCTTTTCCCGAAAAAAAAAAAAAAAAAGATAGATGAAAATTTCACAAGAACAAAAAAAAAAAAAAAAATCCAACAAGTAAAAGTAATTTTATTACTGGTAATGCCAGAAGCAGAAAGATTGAAAGTACCAGACATTGGATAAATTTTATCTTACGTAATCCAGATGATTTCTTATAGGATACTCGTTCTAATTTGATAAATATTTAATGATAGTATTTTGTTTTATTTTTATTGAATTTCATTTAATATTTTACTGTGAAATTTTTTTAATTAAAAATAAATATTATAGTAACTTTAATAAGAACAATTTAATAAACATAATAAAGTCTTTTCTTACCCCTGTGTCAACATTATTTGTTCATTATTGATTTTGCACACTTCTTAAAAAACTATAATAGAAGAGTAATTTTATTATATCATCCTTTGAATAATAAATACTATGTCTTGAAAAATGTAATAGAGAAATTACGATAATTAATGATAACAGTAAATTCGGAATTAAGTGTGAAATTATCTATTGATTTTATAAAGTGAACAAGTATTGTTGGACATTCCAAAATAGTATAATGAATAACTATTATTGAACGAAAAAAATATTTTTTGAATTTAACATTTAATCGAACTCTAAAAAACAACACATAAATTGAGACGAAGGAGTAGCAGTTTGTCAATCTTAGCTGTATGTGGTCTAATAAATTCATTAGGATAGAGAGAGGCGTGTGTCGCTGAAATTATATATTCATAATTACACATATTCCTTTTTATGCATGGTTCCCTTTTGATTAATTCTTACGGTATATGAATGAAAATAACAATTAAAATATTTCAAGGATCATATACTTAATTATAACTAATAATAACTAAAAATAGGGGGAGAGTCAAAGTATAGTGATATGTTTGGGCTAATTTGGTACATTTAATCTAAATCATGTACATGTACTAGTATTTTTTTTAAGAAATTAATTGCATATACAGGTAATTAATACTTATATGTTTGCACTTAAAAGAAAGTATAAATTTAAATCTTGATATAGTACGTTACTTAATATATTTTTTCCTCTCACAATCACTTATTAATTCTTCATAAATTTTATATAATTAAAATTTTCTTTATACAAAGTCATTAATCAAGATGTTTACTATAGAGACTCCGTAAAAATATTTTTAGCATTATTAATTCTACGCACTAACCTTTACTGGACAGCCATAACAGTCAATTAGCACCTCTTGATCCACTATGGCCATCGACATTTATAATATAATAACTACTATCATTATCAATTACCATCGGCCAAACAACCACCGTCACATAGTAATAACCATCAACTACATGTTTAAGATTGTTGTAATTTATGTAAAAAGAAAAATAAATATATTCTGATTTGATATGATGATACGATAGTTATTTATTGTGGGGTAATAGGCATGTGAGCTAGTAAAAATATAATTCTGATTATGCATAAATCGATTTGATTTTGATCATAGCAATTTTAGGGGGAGGAGAGATTAGAATGCTAGTAAGAATTAGTCATGTGCACCAATTGAGCGGGGGATGAGAGAAGTAGTTAGAATTAGACGTTGGGTTTAATGAAATCAACTAAGCAGATCTAATTGGGGGAATTGGGTTTAATGGGTTAAAAGAGTAAGTATAATATTGAGTTGGATATAATAATTAAATAAAAAATTATAATTTGAGTGGAATAAATATAAATATCTATGTAAGCATGTCACGTAGACACCAAGTAGACGCCACATAGGATGATAATGAGACTTAACGGTTCAAGAGCAAATGACAAGGGTAAATATATCAAAAAAGTATAACAAAGGGAAAATATAACCCTTTTCTGAGACTATAAGAGCAAATATGACTATTTTTCGTTGATTTTATGAACTGGGCAAATATTATTGGGCATGCCAAAATATTATAGTGGACAAGTAAAAATGGACGAATTATTAATTTTAGCAAGTGTCTTGCTAATAAGTTCAACAATTAACACAATCTACCAAATCAAACCAAAATAAAAAAAGGAAAAGAAAAATTAATAAGTCACCATAAATTAACACAATCTATCAAATCAAACCAAAATAAAAAAAGGAAAAGATAAATTAATAAGTCACCATATGAACACTAAAATAGTCAAAAAAGTAAATAAATTCTAATGACTCCTAAGTTGTCCTCTAGTATATTTCCATGTATATATATATCCCTCATCTTTTTTTTTTCTCTCAACACCATCAAATTTTCTTCTCAATTTTAGTCATGACAACATTTGATAATCATGAAGAACCTATGGTTATCATTGTTGGTGCTGGGCCTGGTGGTCTTGCTACATCTGCATGTCTAAATAAATTATGTATACCAAATCTCATCCTTGAAAAAGAAGATTGTTACTCTCCTATGTGGAAAAAATATTCTTATGATAGAGTTCATCTTCATTTAGCTAAACAATTTTGTCAACTTCCTTATATTCCTTTTCCTTCTTCTTCACCTACTTATATACCAAAAAAAACTATTCATTCAATACTTGGATGACTATGTTACTCATTTTAATATCACCCCTTTTTACAAAAGAAATGTTGAATTTGCTAAATTTGATGAGTTTACTAAAAAATGGAATCTTAAGGTTAGAAATGGTAATTCTGATGAAATGGAAGAGTATTTTTGTAAATTTCTTGTTGTAGCTACTGGTGAAGCTAGTTACCCTTTTACCCCTGATGTCCCTGGATTGGCAAGTTTCACTGGAGATGCTTTTCATTCTACTCAATACAAAAATGGTGAGAAGTATAAGGGTAAAAATGTCCTAGTTGTTGGTTGTGGAAATTCAGGCATGGAAATTGCACTTGATCTTGCTAATAATGGTGCTAATACTTCCATCATTGTTCGAAGCCCGGTAATCAATTAATTTTATTTTAAATATTTTTCGTTATATCATTCTTTTGTCCTAAAATTTAGAATCTCAAATTTCTAATCTTGCGTCTGTATGTTACAGATGCACTTGATATCAAGAGAAATGGGATATTTGGGGCTGGTGTTGTTGAAGTACAAAGTTGCATATACAGTGGTGGATACTATAATGGTGATGTTAAGCAAGTTGATGTATGGAGATATAAGCAAATATTATGGTGTGAAAAGGCCAGAAGAAGGACCATTTGCTTGTAAAATAAAGTATGGCAAGTATCCAGTTTTTGATGTGGGGACTTATCGGAAGATCAAGTCTGGTGAAATTCAGGTAACATAAACCGTTTGACTCTCGAAATTTGAACTGTATCTGATTCATGTGATTAAAAAAAATGATGGGGACAGGTGTTACCTGCAATGAAAAGCATAAGAGGAAATGATGTTGTGTTGGAAAATGGTAAATTTCATCAATTTGATGTTATTGTTTTTGCTACTGGCTTCAAGAGAACTACTCACAACTGGCTTCAGGTAAGTAACTTATTTAGTTTATATTCTAATAATAATAATAATAAATTGTCTTCTTTGTTGTGTCTTTTTCCTCTGTTTTCTAATTTTGTTTTTGAAGAAAATGACAATAAGTTGAGATGAACTAATCAGTTACAAAACTTTGAATTATAAAATTCGGAACGAGTGATACAAGGATTTTCATGAAATTTTTCTCACTATATTTAAGTAGTCTTAAAATTTTAATAAATGAACATTCAGAGTACAACAATAAAGTTATAGACGACTTTTGTTCCAATGAAGGAATATCACTTCACGCATAGTTTAGAGGTGGAGCCAGTATTTGAACTCAACTATATGTCTTTGTTGCGTAGGGAGATGATTATCTATTGAATAAAGATGGATTACCAAAGCAAGAATTTCCACAACATTGGAAGGGAAAGAATGGACTCTACTGTGTGGGGCTATCAAGAAGAGGACTTTATGGGATTGCATTTGATGCTCAAAACATAGCCACACATATCAACTCTCTGCTCTCTGAATAATTATTTATTGCTTTTGTTGAGTGAAAGTTTTTAGAGTCTTAGACATGAAGGGATGTGAATGTTGGTTAGTTAAATTAAAATATGAGATCTAGTTTCTATGTAATGTGAGGATAAACATTATTGTTTCTTTACAATTTACATAATAGACTTATTTTTGTTAGAGTCAATATGTATGTCAACTCTTTTCTTTGGTTACATACATATGTCCCGTGCTTCATGTTTACCCAAGTAAAATACACCTCTAATCAAAGTTTCTCCAAGAAGTATATATGTTTAACACGTGTGTGCTGCTTGTTGTGTAGTCAAATTTCATGTTAGACACAATTGACTTTGAATCAATATTAACCTTAGTAGCAGGGGCGGCTGTAAAGGCTTAAAAAAAAGTCTTTTGCCTTAGGCCCCCAATTTTAGGGGCCTCATTTTTTAGTTAATTAGATAGGATTAAATTAAAAAAAATATTATTAGAACTAAGACAATAAATGCAAAGGCCCCATTTTTTAGATAATTAGGAAGGATTAAATTAAATTTTTTTTGCTAGAACCAAGACAATAAATGCAAAACGGCTCAATGAAGTGATAGTATCATAGATATGATTATGACTTTTTGACTTTTCAATAAAAAGTTGTGTACTTTTATTTTTAGTGTACAAGTTATCT
>NW_006239544.1:12916-33535 GCF_000226075.1 Solanum tuberosum
AGATACTCAATCAAATAAAAAGACTTGATTCTTTTCCAAATGCGTACATTGCTTATAGAATAATGTTAATAATTCCTGTAACAGTCGCCTCAGCCGAAAGAAGTTTTTCAAAATTAAAAATAATAAAATATTATTTAAGATCGATAATGTCTCAAGAAAGATTAAGTGGTTTGGCTATATTATCGATTGAAAAAGAATTATTAGAAGAGATTGACTACACAAAAATTATTAACAACTTTGCATCTCAAAAAGCTATAAAAATAGATTTAAAATAAAAACATTTATAATTTTTTTTTAAGGCCTCTAGTTTGATTTTGGCCTTAGGCCACCAACGGGTTTGAGCCGCCCCTGCTTAGTAGTTCGTGAGTCTTAGTTCTTAATTAGTGAAATCACCAAAAAGGAATTTCAGTAATGTCGTATTAGGTCAACATGAATCAAGTAATATGAATATAGGGAGTATATGTATTGGAAAACTTTACATCTATAAGTGATGAAAGTTATTTCTTAACCATGAGGTTGTTCAACGCTACATGATTGTTAGTTCAGCACTAATCCAAATTCATTGAGCAACCCCATCCACTACACACATCATTTACTAGTAAAATCATATCATTCAATCAATTTGATTGGATTGTCTGTTTGACACGATTTCATGTGCTCTTTGAACCCCCAACCACACATGAAAACTGTCCAAAACAGGTTGAGCATGTTCCACAACTTAAACTGAAAACCATATGAAACTATGTGACAATACCAAAATACCATCCTAATGATAATGGAAAAACTATACCTTCCAAAGAGACAGGTACACACAGATGTGAAGTAGGTAGGACTAAGTACTAACTAAAATGGTCAAATATACACTATACTCTTTGTTGAGATTAACGCATAGAACAACACATTGAGCTATGCTCACAATCCATAAAGATGAGAAAAGAAGAATTGAGTAATTTGGGGAAAAATTCATCATCTTACTTCTGTACAGGCATGTGTATTTATACAATGGAAAGTAACTAAACAACAACTACGTTACAGCTGGCATTCAGCTTCTAGAATCTTCAGTTACTAACAGAAATGACTAACTAATCCTAACTAACCAACTAATGATTAATAACAAGATTAAGTTAGCTAATCTAATCTCAACACCCCCCTCAAGTTGGAGGTGTGGAGAACACTGACAACTTGTGGAGTGCTGCAGAATGTTTAATTCCAGTCAGTGTCTTTGTCAAGATGTCTGCCAGTTGATTGTCAGAACCTATATGGTGCAATGAAATAAGGCCTGCTTGTAGAAGGTTTCTCACAAAGTGACAGTCAACTTCAATATGCTTTGTTCTCTCGTGAAATACAGGATTTCTAGCAATGTGGAGGGCTGATTGACTATCACAATAGACATCAAAAGGAGTTGGTGATGGTACTGTGAGTTCCTCTAATAATCTGTTGAGCCAAACCAATTCACCTGCAACCTTTCTTAAGGCCCTGTACTCTGCCTCAGCTGAAGATAATGATATGGTTTCTTGCTTCTTTGATTTCCAACTCAGAGGACGGTTACCTAGCAATACAATGTAACCACTTACTGACTTCCTGGAATCAGGGCAAGCAGCCCAATCAGAATCACAATAAGCTCTGACATTATAGGATTGATCATGTGACATGAAGATCCCTAAGGAAGGATCTGTCTTGAGATATCTCAAGAGGTGAAATGCTGCCTTCAAGTGGGGCTCCCTGGGGTCTTGCATGAATTGACTAAGGTGCTGTACACTATAGGATATATCCATCCTAGTGTTAGTTAGGAAATTCAACTTCCCAACAAGCTTTCTGTAAAATGCAGGATCTGAAAGTGGAGGCCCTTCCCTAGCTTGGAGCTTTATTGTAGGATCTAGTGGAGAATTGCAGCTGCTTATGCTGGAAATGTTGTAGTTCTTTAGTAGATCACAAACTTCCTTTGGGAAATAATGAGACCATCATCTTTATAAAGTACCTCCATCCCAAGAAAGTAGTGCAGTCTTCCTAAATCTTTAATTTTGAACTTGTCATGCAAGAATGTCTTAAGTTCTTTTACTTCAATTTCATCTGTACCAGTCAAAAGAACATCATCTACATAAACAACTACAAAAACAGTGGAATCTGCAGTTTTCCTGTGGAAAAGTGAATAATCATTCAGTGAGTGAGTGTAGCCTCTAGAATATAGGACCTCAGCTAGCTTAGCATACCACTGTCGACTAGCTTGCTTCAACCCATACAATGACTTGTTCAATTTGCAGACCAAGTCTGACCTGTCCACTGCCAAGCTTGGGGGAATTTCCATATACACTTCCTCATGCAGCTCTCCATGAAGGAAGGCATTATTTACATCAAGTTGATAAATGTTCCAGCCCTTCTTTATTGCTGTAGCCAGCAAAGCTCTCACAGTAGTCATCTTAATCACTGGTGAAAAAGTTTCAGTGTAATCAATTCCAACTTGTTGAGTGTACCCCTTCACTACAAGTCTTGCTTTGAACCTTTCAATGGTCCTATCAGCCTTGTGTTTCACCTTATACACCCACTTGCAACCTATTGCCCTTTTACCACTTGGCAAATTCACTAAGTCCCAAGTATGATTTGAATGAAGTGCCTCAAATTCCTGTGTCATGGCTAACTGCCAGGCAGGATTCATAGCAGCTTCTTCATATGAAGAAGCCTCGTCATCATTGCTAATGCTTCTAACAAGAGCTTGACTCTCAGCTTCCAGAATCTCAGGTGGTATATGATGATGTTTTGAAAAAGCAGCATTTAGGGAAATATTTTCATTAGGTAATTGATGGGCTGGTTTAGTTATGGTGTTAGGCAAAATGTAATCATGAAGGTAAGCAGGTAATTTATGTGATCTATGAGGTCTGGTAGGAACTACAGTTGATTCACTATTATGAGGAACAATAGAAGGTTGTTGCGGGGAAGGTGAAAGAGGAACAGATGGTAAGTCAACTGATTGAGGTAATAAGGTGTCACCTGGTATGTTTCTTGCATCAAGTACATTATTATCAACATGTGGTACAGTATGTGAACCAATTTCAGTATTAATAGAGTCAACAAAAGGCACTGAGGTTAAAACAGAAGGAAAAGAAGATACATCAGAGACAACAACAAAAGGAAATATACTTTCTTTAAAAACTACATCTCTAGAAATGTGTATTTTTCTTGTGGTCAGACTGAGAACCTTGTATCCCTTTGATCCAAATGGGTACCCTATGAAGATATGGGGTGTGGTCCTAGCTTGGAGTTTATCTCTTTGGCACTTTGGGATAGTAGGGTAGCACAAACATCCAAATGATCTCATATGGGAGTAGGATGGTTTGGAATTGTACAACAACTCATAAGGAGATTTTCCTTTGATGTGGGAAGTAGGGAGTCTATTAATGATATATGTGGCACATAGAACACACTCTCCCCAGTATTTCAGTGGTAGCTTGGATTGGAAAAGAAGTGCTCTGGTAGTTTCTAGTAGATAATTATGTTTTCTTTCCACCACACCATTTTGTTGTGGTGTGTAGGGACATGTTCTCTCATGAATGATCCCTTTGGAGTTAAGAAATGACGATGTTTCTGTGTTAATGAACTCAAGTCCATTATCAGTTCTTATGGACTTTACTTTGGTGTCAAACTGATTTTCAATCATGGATATAAAGGTCTTGATTACTCCTAAGGTATTACTCTTACAGGTCAGAAGTTGAGTCCAAGTACATCTGTTGTAGTCATCAACTAGGGTAAGAAAATATTTATGATTGTCATGAGTCACTGTATGATAAGGACCCCAAAGATCAACATGCAGTAGTTGGAATATTTTGGTGGAAACATTGGTACTGTGGTGAAATGGCAACCTTGCTTGTCTTGCCATTGGACAAATATTACATAAAAAAAGGTTGTTTAGTGGGGAAGTTATTAGGTATGGATCTTATTTCCCTCATTTTTACAAAGGCTACATGTCCAAGTCTATTATGCCACAACACATTCATATCACAAGTAAGAGACATACAAGAAGCTGAAACATAAGATTGATTCATGTCTTTTGGAATAGAATTCTGCATAGTGGATTTGTGTAAACACTTATTCTTCCTAGATATGCTATCTATATTGGAAAGATGATTACATTGAGTAGCAGTACAAGGATTTGAACTGTAAGTAAGAACATTTGAAGCAGCATGAACAGGAACAACACACTTCACATCAGAATGATTGTTGTTCTTCACACATTTTGGACAGAGAAAATATAATCCATTTCTGGCTTCACCAATTTCCAGAGGCCTCCTCATTGAAGGGGCCTGTAGAATACATGAAGTTTCAGTAAAAGATATAACACTTTTAGGCAAAGTCATGGAAAGACACTGAATGGATATAAGGTTATACTTAAAAGAGGGCACGTACAGTACTTTATGCAATACAATGTTTGATGCAATTATCACAGTCCCAATTTGAGTGACTTTCACCTTATAGCCATTTGGTAAAGTGATCAGTAAAGGATAGGGAAGGTATGTAATGTCGGTTAAGGATTTTATATCAAAGGTCATGTGGTTTGAGGCGCCTGAGTCTAGAATCCAAGAATCAGCCTTGTTTTTGAAACATTTGCAAGATAATTTTCCCAAAATCAATAGAAGAAGTGCAAACTATCATACCTGCAAAGTTCACATTGCCATTTACATGATCCATGTTTGAAGCACTATCCCCACGACTCTCTGATTGGAAATGTTGCAGTAGATTCACAAACTGCTCATATTGTTCTCTTGTCAGCTTGGGACTCTCTGTATCATGTGTACCAGCATATTCCTCACATCCATTCGTCATCACATTGGATGAGAAACCATGCACATCATTCATAGAACTTTTGCCTTTGTTATTCCTGAAATTCTGATTGTCACTGCGATATCCATTTTGAGAATTCTGATTGTTGTTTGATTGTTGATGATTGGCTTGTGGGTATCCGTGAAGTTTATAGCATCTGTCCCTAGTATGGCCTGTCTTCCTGCAGTAGTCACATACTATACGACCCCTATTTCCATTGTAAGTAGTTGTCTGAGAGTAGTTGGTTCTAAAATTGTTGTTACCTGCTGCATTTTAACGAGGCTGTCTAGAGGTACTTGCTCCTCCTGAACTACTAGCATTGAATGAGCCTGATTCCATTATCATTTTTCCAGAATTACCCACATTAAGAGAAGTAGACTCCATGAACAGCTGAGTATTAGGCTTGATTTCTCGCTGTTTTTCATCCTGCACTAACAGTGAAAAGGTTTGTGCAAGCAATGGTAGCGGGTTCATCATAAGGATATTTCCTCGAACTGCAGTATAGGTCTCGTTCAGTCCCATAAGGAATTGAATTAATCTTCTCTCTTGTTCTGCTCTGAAAACACTCTCCTTTGCTCCACAACTGCAGTTACATTTACACTGAGTTTTAACATGTAGAGTGCTTAATTCCTCCCACAATCTCTTCATCCTAGTATAGTACGTTGTGATATCTAATGTTCCTTGAGACAAATCATTTATCTCCCTTTGGATCTGGTAGAGTTTTGCTCCATTTGTTTGAATCATATCGATCTTCCAATTCTCTCCATAATTCAAACGAATCATTCACATACTCCACACTATCTGCAATTTCCTTAACAAGCGAGTTCAAAATCCAAGAGGTGACTATGTTATCGCACCTTTCCCATTGACGATATTGAGGCGTCTCCAGATCTGGCCTCTTGCACTCTCCATTAACAAAACCGAGTTTATTCTTCACTGAGAGGGCTCTGTAAACACCTCTCTTCCACGACCTAAATCCTGTTCCATCGAAAGGAATTGGTACCAATGCTGCACCTGGATTATCAGAGGGATGCATGTACAAGGAAGAGTTGGCATTTTCAATCCCAATACCATTAGGATTACTACCAGTATCACTCGATTCCTCACCATTATCATTCACCATCATAGATCAGCAATTCAACAAGAAAAAATGAAAAACACACAGAAGAAAAACAACGTATCTGCAATGTACTGCGTGTGAGTGGATGAATCACGAAGTTATCGATCAATTTGAGCTGGGCTTTGATACCATGTTGAGATTAACGCATAGAACAACACATTGAGCTATGCTCACAATCCATAAAGATGAGAAAAGAAGAATTGAGTAATTTGGGGAAAAATTCATCATCTTACTTCTGTACAGGCATGTGTATTTATACAATGGAAAGTAACTAAACAACAACTACGTTACAGCTGACATTCAGCTTCTAGAATCTTCAGTTACTAACAGAAATGACTAACTAATCCTAACTAACCAACTAATGATTAATAACAAGATTAAGTTAGCTAATCTAATCTCAACACTCTTCATCTCCAAGTTATTAAGCTGGTCCTGGGACAATAACTATATCCGTTTGCAACATGATCCCCCAACTCAGAAAGGATACTCCTGTCTAATCTCGCATTCTCATAGCATGATCTTCACTTTTCCATGAGGAGATCACTTATGAGTTGTAGAAACACATCTATAGTGCACCATGCTCCCCAAACTCCAAAAGGATACTCATGTACACTCATTCTCATGGAATCCATCTTCACTTTTAAATGAGAGCTTACTTATGAATTGCAGAAATTACATCCAAGCGCATGTTTATCAATGTTGAATGACATAATACAAATGGTACGACTGGAGCCCTAATCCATAACTTTCTTAAGGACTATACCGTGGATGTTGTAAAGGGAGAAGGAAGGATCATTAATTTACTTAGTGCTAAACCTTTTTCTTCAAGAAAAGGATTAGCCAAATATGAAAAAATGATATTTTCTTTTAGGAAATATAAAAACCAATTATGGTAAATGTTTTATCCTTCCTCCAAGAAAACAGAAAATCCAAATACGGTAAGAAAATCAGGACAAGCACTTAACAGTTAATACATTAAGGGGTCGTTTGGTTGGAAACAAGTTATCCCAGGATAAGTATCCTGGGATAACTTATCCCACCATGTATATGGGATAAGGATAACTTATCCCATCACTATGATATAAATAGTGGGATAAGTTATCCCAAACATGGCAACCAAACAAGATAATTTTTTTTTTAATCCCATCACTATTATTTTTAATCCCTCACACCAAACGAGCCCTAAGTTAATTGACAAAAATGAATGCAGAAGCAACAAAACAACCTAGAAACTATCATACTACAATTTTATGCCAAAAATGATAGACTTCTATTATAAGCAATTACTTTCAGCGAGCTTCTCATGAAAAACAATTCAATTGTACGCTTCTCAGCTACACATCAAAACAATCTCTCCCTTCCCATTCAAACATCATTTCTTCTCATGGTCCTTCCATCCATTAATGGTTATAAGTTTTGAGGACATTAATAAGTAAAACAGAATGAAATAGTACACTGAAATGTCTTAGAACAGAATCACACATAACAGCAAAATATTTAGAAAGTTAGAAAAGACTCGTGAACAGTAATATATGGACGGTACCTCTTTCACGACATTGCTAACATCGGAAGTAGGCTCGATTTTCCGTACGAGTACGCCCTGCAAAACCAATTACATAGCATGTATTAAACAAGGGCGTCTAGAGATTAGTGATTAACCCCTCCACACAAATTTATCAATAGACACTCTCAAACACATGATCTGCCAAGGTATCTTCAGTTGACAAATGCAAATAGGTTTGCTTTCAGATGAGGCATAAATTAGAAAAACTATTATAATATGTAATTCAATTTAATAACTGCTACCATGATTGACCAATTTGAAGGAGTAGACATATCAACTGCTACCATGATTGACCAATTTGAAGGAGTAGACACAACGATTCCTTCAAGAGATCTGGAGACGTCGCAGAAGAGGATATTATTGATGTTACTCAAACAGGGTATTTCCATTCAAGACAGCTCAGTTATGGGTAGAAAGATGTTGGCCGGAGCCCGGAGGATTCATCATCAAGAAGAGCTACCTTTGCTCAGCTCAATCCCTACCATGAAATCAATTTTCCCAAGTTAACAGCCTAATGACACTTATTCTATTTTCTTTAAATTACTTGCTACTGGCTGTGTAACTGAAGATGAATGTTTTTATTCAATTATACACTTTTTTCTCTCATATATAAGGCCTTAAGCAAAGATTTACTGAATTCTAGCCACGACAACCCCCTTTCTATCTCTTTGTAGGAATTTAACCACTGGATCCTTCCTCCACTCTCACACAATTCATGTTGCTGCAGAAACCATAAGAACAAGCAAGAATTAAGTAGCACTAGTTTCTATACTGTTTTGAGGGGTCACAAACCACTACATAATAGAAAGATTTACTTTTGTGCTTAATAATTAAGATTTAAGAGCAGCAAACATAATAAACGAAAGTCATCTTTTGTAATAAGGCGTTGAGGAAAAATAATGGCCCAGTTCGCCTCCCACCCCTTCTCTCTCAGAAATTGATTATCAGCTGAGGCCCTTTATCCTATCGAAAATAACGAAGGCAAGGGTCAAATCATTTATTATCGGTGTGCATTCAGACACAACTCTTCTATCTTTTATGATGAAAAGTTAAATACTAAGAAACCACATAGAACGGAATTATAATATTAATTGTTAAATCATTAAAATTAGTAAAAAAATTATTACTAACTATTATAATATGTAATTCAAATTAATAATTTATCCATTAAATTTTTCTGAATATTTTTGTGATGTATATTAATATTAATTCTAGTTTACTTTAATTTAAATTAAATTTACAATAAAGTAATTTAGGAGTTCGGACGGTTACAACATGAATCCCAAAAAGTTGTTTTTGTGTAATTTATAGATACAAGATTGAAATTTATCACATATATGGAGATGTCACCCCACCCAGAATATCAAGAATATCAGGGACAACTTAATTGGATGCGAGTAGGGGTGCGCATCGGTCGGTTCGGTTCGGTTTTAGGTGTTATTGGTTCGGTTTATCGGTTTTCGGTTTGTAAATACTTCAAACCGATAACCAAACCAATAACATATTTCTTATTGGTTTTTGGTTAATCGATTTATGGTACTTAACGGTTCAGTTTAACCAATAAGAAAATACTCATATATGTTATATACACGATAAGAAAATTTTCAAATAAACCATATGATTTTTCCAGCATTTGGCATGAAAGTAATAATCATAAAAGTAACAATCATTTTTCTTGCAAGTTTAGACACTAGACACATTCAAAGAAAAAAGTGTGAAAGTAACAATTGTTTAACCATTAACAAAAAGTGTGAAAGTAACAATCGTTTAACCATTAACAATAAGACTAGTAAATTTAGTATAGTCTTATTGGGTTATTGGTTTAACCATTACAAAATTTATAAAACCGGAAACCGAACCAATAACCCAATAATTTTTTTTGCAAAACCGTTTAAAAACCGTTAGCCCAATAACCCAATATCAATAAACCAATAGTGTTTTTTTTGTTCGATTTATTGGTTAAATCGGTTTTTGCACACCCCTAGATGCGAGACCTAAAACCAAATTTTTTAAAAAGAGATCTTATGTTTATGTAATCACTTATATATTCTAATAGTTAATTATAAATTTGATAGTTAATTCTCTCTTTCAATTGTTAGTATAATAATTTTTTTGTAATTTCAATTGATAGTATAATATTTTTTTTTAAAATAATTCATAGGACTGAAATAGTTATATATAAATTATTATATGTTACATAATACCACAAATATTTATATTATAGGTAAGTTCTTATTGATCATAGTCTTAAAAACTTTTTGAATTGAGTCAATTATAACACAAATTATCAAAATTATTCTAGAAGTAGCAGAAATATTTATAAAAAATAGCATTAAGACATCACCTAGTATGTCAATTATTGGAGTATTATTTTTACTTGTATAATATTTCATATTATCTTTAATTATAAAAATAGGTCTAACTCATCAATATTGTAGAGGCTGTTACGCTTCATAAGACATTGGGAAAAAACATAAATTCCCCCCTGAACTTGTCTTGAAAAGTCAGTTACATATTTTAACTATTCTGACGATCTATTACACACCTGAACTTGCTTAAAGTGATATTAATACCCCCTTTGAAGATGACATGGCAGAGAAAGTGTCTCAAATTGTCACCCACAAAATAGAATGTCAAAAATTAATAATTACATACATTTTAAATAATTTAGATTTATTTGGAAATAAAAATAATGATTGATACATGTTTCAAATTCTTATTTGTCTCAACAATTTTTTGACATTCATCCTTATTCATTCATTTGATACCTACTACTCCTGCATGTACGGTTAGAAATGCACATGCCATATACATTATTTTATTAAGGCGAAATGGTTTGATGAACCCTTATACTTGTATGCGTTTGTATTCTAAACCCTTATATTTAATCTTTGGTCAACTGAATCCTTAAGCTCAATTAAAATGAAAATTTTAAAACCCTCTGACCATTGACCGAATTTATGTAGCTTTTTTTTGCTGACTCAATATAGAGCGTGGTATCCACACTCTAAAAGGAGAGTGAAGCAAAAATTTGCTTTAGAAAACTAATTAAATAATAAAGATAAAAAGGAAAACAAATTAAACTTCTCACCCCTCCTTCCGTCATCGTCATCGTCCCCAACCCCTCCTTCCGTCATCATCGTCGTCCCCAACTCCTCCTTCCGTCATCATCGTCGTCCCCAACCCCTCCTTCCGTCATCGTCCTCCCCAACCCCTCCTTCCGTCATCATCGTCATCCCCAACTCCTCCTTCCGTCATCATCGTCGTCCCCAACTCCTCCTTCCGTCATCATCGTCGTCCCCAACCCCTCCTTCCGTCATCGTCCTCCCCAACCCCTCCTTCCGTCATCGTCATCGTCCCCAACCCCTCCTTCCATCATCGTCTCCAAAACTCTAGCCGTTGTCACTTTCTTAAGCCCTAGTACGTCCCAAATCCATGGCGAAAGTTAAAGCTGATGTTGCGATTGATAGCCAAGGAAGAGAACGATTAAGAAGTTCAGCTATAGAGGAGTAGATCTGGATTCTTTTCTTTACATGTCTACTGATGAACTTATTTTTATGTTTTCTAATAATACTAGTACTTTGTTTTACTGCAATTTTACTGGGAAAGTGGATACTAAATTTGTATTGATTTGAGATTAGTAATTTGTTGATGCCAACTGCCAACTATCTTATTAGATTTTGATTACCCCTTGCATAGGTTAGACAGAATAAGAAGATGCTAAGTATCTTCAATTTAGCTGCTCTTTTTTTTCTTGTTCTTGCTTTGTTCTTGTTCTATAGATATCCATTTTTTTCTTCTATGGCTGAAGGATCTCCAAAATCCATTTATGATGGCTGTGGAGGTGAAGGGAAGTTGAGAAATATATTTATTTTATTTTTTAAATAGAAAAATTATTATTTAACATTTTGGTTGATAATATCTGATGTGGCATTATGACATGGCGTTAATATATCTGATGGGGATATGACATGTCATTTTGTAAGGGAGAGTGAGTTACACACATGATTGGAGGGGTTTGAAAGTCTTATTTTATTTGAATTTAAGAGTTCAGTTGACAAAGGATTAAGTAAGAGGGTCCAGAATACAAACTCATATAAGTATAAGGGTCCATCAGACCATTTCGCCTTTTATTAATTATTAGCATATAAATGGCCAAACAAGAACAAAGTTGAGTGGTTGTTTGGATAGACACGGTGGCAAATGTTATCGGTGGCCCCGAGGGTTCCAAATAAATAAATAAATAGATTGTGCTACTAGCTTGCAAGCATAATAGTAACATATTTTATTAAGACTCGCTTTGTATATTTCTTCATGCTAAAAAATAACTTTCTCAAAATAAATACTCTTATATGTTTTCAGTTACCTGTCGGAGTTTTTTCACAAATGCAACCACATGTTTTGGTATTAATAATTTTTAGCCACGTTTACGCAGTTCAATTTCTTGTTTGGGTCGGATTGTAAATATACCCAACAATATTCGCAATAAAGAAAATCATAATATTTTATAATTGAATTTATAAATCAAATTTGAATTGTATAACTAAATTATACTATCCAAATTGCTTCGAATTTGTCCAACAATTCGAGTTGGACCGATTTGTGCACAAGCTTAGTTATTAATAGTTAGAATGGTGAGGAAAAATGAAGGAATATGTCTTATTATAGTTAAGAATTAGTGCTAAAATATAATTTTATAAATTTGAGAGTTAAAAGTAAATTGAGGGTGAGAGTGGGGATGGGGGAGGTGGTTGTTTTAAGACTTGTCATATTTATGTTTGATGTGAAAATTAAAGGAAAAATTACTCCTTATATGCATTTAAGATCTTATATTACATCATATAAATCTATTGTTTAGGAATTACTAATACAATAAGGGGCCGTTTGGTTACTAGATAAGGGCAAAGTTAATACATGAATAATTTGGTTATTCATATATTAATTTTATACCATGTTTGGTTTGTAAATAGAATCAAAATTATTCATGTATAAATTTTATACAATGTTTGGTTGGTGTGTCTCCAAATGTTGTTTAAGAGTTATTCATGTATTGATTTATGTGGTGTTTGGTTGCATTTTTGTAATTCTACATAGCTAATACTCACATAATTTATGAGGAAATCTATGTATAATTTTATGCGGGGTAGAAGGTGGAATAAATTATGAGGGTATTAGTTATTCATGGATTAAAATAATAAAATTACATATTTACCCTTAATTTGTTACTTAATTATTTATTTGTAAATAATAATGTATATTAATATTAATTCACAAGATTCAGGAGTCATTTTTTTTTTAAAAAAAAAGTATATTAATTTACAATAAATTTAACAATCAATAAGTAATAATATATGTATTATAATTTCTACGTAACGAAATCCTACAGAATTACTCCCTACATAACTAATCTTTATATAATTAATACCTACATAATCAATACTTGCATAACGAATACTTACATAACTAATACCTGTATAACTAATACCTGCATAACTAATATCTGCATAACTCTAACCAGTAACCAAACGGCCCCTAACTTAATTACTAGTGATAACAAATTCAAATTAATTAATTTACTTTAAATTTTTTATTTTATTTTCGTATTTAATATTGGAAAGAGAAAATAAGGAGCATTTTTTTTATAGCAGTTACCAAGGTAATTATCTAACTACAATTTAGGAATTATAATGTTACATGCCTCCTTAAAAAGTAATAATTCGTAATAGTACTTGAAATTCCAAACATCTCTCCTTAATGCTTTTTTAAAAAAAAAATCACAACCATGATGAAATTCATGTCAATCTTCTCTCCATTGTAGCAGTACTAATTGTGTGTGTTAATTAGTTTCAACTAGTGATTCTTTAACTATATATTTCAATTTTTTTCCTTCTTGAGAGAGATCTGCATCAGACTGCATTAGCAAAGATGAAGGCCGCAAGCGTTCTGAAAAGATGAAGCTTCCTGAGTGGACTAATATCGTAAAGATTGGTAGGCTAAAGAAGCTTGCCCCATATGACACTGATTGGTACTACATTAGAGCCGCTTCTATGGAAAGAAAGATTTATTTGAGAAGGAGTATTGATGTTGATGGATTCGGAAGAATCTATGGTCATAACCAGAGGAATGAAGGCCGTTCAATATTATGTTTCATCCACATTCAACCATATTTCATCGAAAACTATATGTATATAGAATGGATATATAAATAGTATGTATGGAATACATATACTTGGTTTACTTAATCTTTTTATATCAGTTATACATAAACATGTTTTATATGTAATGTGTATAATGACTATAAAAATTAGTATAAAAATTGATGCTTAATAAATTTTATATTTTATTAATTATTTATGAAATTATTATACAAATTAATATTTATGGATTATGATATCCAATTTAGAAGATATACTTTAGATTATATAATGAATGAAATCGGTTTATAAAGTGATTTCATATATCATATGGAATATGTATAATGTATGTAAAAGTTGGTATGCAAACTAGTAATCACCCATTTTTATATTTTATTAACTATTTTAGTGTATGAAAATTGTATACAAATTGGTATCTATAAATTGTGATATTTATTTAATTTATATCAATTTGTATACTAATTCATAAACTATGATACCAATTTGAATTTAGCGTATTGAATAAAGATTGAATGAATGATACGATCTTTCGCACTGAAATAATAATAATAAATTTTGTTATATTTAAAGATTTAAATTAAAAAATCAGGGATGAAAGTGTAACGACCTGCTTCCGCTGTTATAGAAAAGCCAACGGGGAAATATTTTGAGCCGAAAAACTTTTTCGTAGTAACTTGAGAATTCCTAGCCTAGTCCAGATTTGGATAAAATCGAAGTCAGTGAGGTCTAGGGAAATATGGTAATGAATGAGGGATCTAATTACGTAATTGATCACATGAGTAGATAGCTAAGACGTTAAGGAACCCGTACGACTTTACAGAATCAAATTCGGGTGAGTAGAACTCCCGAAACTGATCTTAGCGTGGGCATGTGATTTTTGAACGTCCTGGTTTGAAGATGTATTGTGAAATAGGGGATTGGAACTCAAATTCTGAGGGTTTGACTTCGTGTAAGACGCCAGGGTGGGATTATTCCCTCCAGGGCTAGGCCGCTATGGTGGGATGGGGCCCGCCGTAGTGGCTCAGTTGCGATTTAAGTCGTAATTAAAACTCCAAAATCGTTATTTTCTGCAAGTTTCGTTCTTGAGAGCTAGGAGACGACCCCTTGACAGTTTTCCATGACTTTCGGTGCTAAAGGTAAGGTTTTCACTCTTCAAATCCGTTTTTGTGATCCGTAGAATGTAGAATCTTGATTATATATTGTTGGGGGAGGGATTTGAACTGAATTGGATGGTGGGAAAATGCCCTAGCTACACCTTGGGTTCATAATTTGGGTCTTGGATTTGGGTTTGTCATAAACCTAGTGAATTGGACCTTAATTATTAATCCTCCTATTGAATTGACTATTTGTAGACCTAGAACAAGCGGAACAAATCCGAAAAGAGAAGAATCAAGTTTCTTAGGAGGATTCAAGCTTGTTTTCGAGGCAGTTGATGGTTTGATTTCTTGTTTGTGTGATGTATGCTAGCAATTGCTTCATTGTAATGTATGTATACAAATGTTGCATTATTGATCACACCTAACGCAAATGAGTATGAATGAATGATTGTATGCTATGAATCAACACTTATTTGTATGCTTTTGAGAATGTACATTGTGATTGTGATTGTAATTGTGGCTTGTTGAATGGATCGGGTGTTACGTTTCAACACACTAACTAGGATCGGATGTCACCTACCGACATACATATTGGAACGAGTGTCACGTTTCGACACACTAACTTGGATCGGGTACCACGTTCTGGTGCACTAACAGTTTGGGTATGTGTTCAATGAGAGGTCCATTGAATTGTCGTGATTACTTGTTAAAGAGAATTGTGGAATTGTAAGTTGTTCATGATTGATAATCGATATATGTGTTATATTTGTATATGCATGTTTACTATGTTGTAACTGTTGTATATGTTTCACTTACTGGAATAGCCACGTGATCCTACCAGTACACTGTGGTTGTATACTGATACTGCACTTGCTCTTTCTTTGTTGAGTACAGGGCATCTTCAGGTGGCTACTGACAGACCTCGTTTAAGAGATCAGTGATCTGTCGAATTCAAAGGTGAGCCAGTTCTTCCAGGTGGCCATGAGTTCTCTTTTTGCTCAGTCCCTCTTATTCATACTTAGATTAGTACTCTAGATAATCAGTTGTTTAAGCTTTCGGGGTTGTACCCCTTTTTCTTTAGACTTATGGTTCTTTGTTAGAGTTTTGTTACATTAACTTTCAGGTTCTAGGGAATATTTCCGCAATGTTTTGATAGTCATTTTTTAGACTTTTGGAGTTTATAGGAACTCTACTTTATTTTTTAAATTTAAATCTGCTTCCGTATCTTTAAATGTGTAGTTCTTGAGTTAGCTAATTAGTATTAATAGTTCTCCCACCGGAGGGTTAGTGTGGGTGCCAATCACGATGGTTTGGGTCGTGACAAAGTTGGTATCAGAGCCCTCATTGATCTCGGTGTACCAAAATGATTCTAGTAGAGTCTTACGGAATGGTACAGAGACGTATGTACTTTTCTTCAAGAGGCTATAAGACTGTAAGAAATCTCTCTGTTTTCTCTTGTCTTATTTCATGCTATAACTTGATTCCAAGTAGTATCTGGCGACCCGAATTGATATCTAATCTCCTTCACTTTTCTGTCCGCAGATAGTTAGGTTCAACGGTGTCAGACCCGCATCTCCCGTCAATAATCTAGCTGAGAAATCCGCAGCGAGAGGTTGCAGTCGAGGCAGGCGTAGAGGACAAGCAAAAAGGTAGAGGTCGAGGAAGGGTAGCACCTGCTAGGGGTGGAGCTCCGGTTGAGAATGCTCCCAGAAATGAGAATCCTCATTCGCATCATGAAGAGATAGAGGAAAATGTTTAGGTTGAGAATGATGAGGAAGTTGGACAAGAGGAAGAGGTGCATGCTGAGAGTATAAGTATTCCTCCTTTAGACCCAGTGTTAGCTCAACAGATTATGTCGTTCTTAAAAGGATTGGTTGGTCCTAGAGTTCTTCCCGTAGTTCAAGCAACGTAAACTCTCGCCAATCCCCCTATTGATATTATTGTTCCCAAGGTGGGTGGAACTGTAGGTACTGATGCCTTTTTCTGTCATTTGTTAGGTCCGGTGATGACTGGAAATGAACACGAAATGTTGACCAAACTTCTGAAATTGAAGCCTTTGGTATTCCATGGTTCTGATAGTGAGGATGCCTATGAGTTCATCTTAGATTGTTATGAGAGGCTGCATAAGTTGGGTATTGTCGATCAACATGGAGTAGAGTTTGTGACTTTTCAGCTTCAAGGTGAGGTTAAACAGTGGTGGAGAGCTTATGTAGAGTGCAGATATTCAGCTTTACCCCCACTCACTTGGACCTAGTTTCATGCTCTGTTTTTGGACAAGTATGTGCCCTAGACTTTGAGAGATCGTAAGAAGGATAAGTTCATGGCTTCGGAGCAAGATGGTATGTATGTGGCTGCTTATGAGGCTAAGTTCCATGTTTTGTCTAGATATGCTACACAATTGGTGACTACTGAAGAAGAGAGGATCCGTCTATTCATCAAGGGACTGAACTCTGAGTTACAGGTATTGTCTGTGCACATGACTTCTGCAGGGAAAAGCTTTAATGAGGTAATGGATTTTGTGAAAAAAGTGGAAGGAGTGAGGCGCGATGGGCAGACTAAGGCTTTGGCCAAGAAGGCCAAGAGCACAAGTAACTTCCAGGGTTCTTACTCCAGAGGTTCAGGGAGGCCGACACTTGCAGCCCAACCAATTTAGTCCGCTATGCCCGCTTCTGCAGGTAATTACTCGGGAACTGCACCTCAAAATGTGATTCAGGATAGCCAGAGAGCCGTACCTTCGGCGGGCAGCAGGCCATCTTTTGATCTCACTTGTTATAATTGTGGAGAACCTGGGCATATGAGGAGAGATTGTCCCCAACCGCGCATGTTGGATTCCATGTTGCAGTAGACTAGAGAAGTGGTACCCGCGGGAAATAGTAATAATGGTCGAGGACATCCACAAGGTGAGCGAGGAGGAAATCAGCGAGGCCGTGGAGGTCAGGGAAATGGTAGCATATACAGAGGTATGGCACAACCAGGTAGGGAAATCGTCCATCAAGATGACAATGATCAGTGTTATGCCTTTCCAGGCAAGAGCGAGGTAGAGTCTTCTGACGCAGTGATCACAGGTACTATTCTTGTCTGTGACCGGATGACTAATGTGTTATTTGATCCGGGTTCTACCTATTCTTATGTGTCCGTTCAGTTTGCCTTAAGATTTGATATGATTTGTGATGTACTTGATGCCCCCATCCATGTTTCTACCCCAGTTGGAGAGTATGTCATAGTTAATTATGTTTATCGTCCTTGTCTTATCTTGTTTAAGCATTTTTAGACTTAGGCAGATTTGGTGATTTTGGATATGACTGACTTTGACATAATCTTAGGCATGACTTGGTTGTCCCCCTATTATGATGTGCTTAATTGTAATACTAAGTATGTGACTCTAGATATTTTGAATAGGGAAAACTTAGAGTGGGAATGAGTGTACTAGCCTAAGCCAGCTAAGATCATATCCTTTAGTCGGGCTAGGAAACTGGGGGGGGGGGGGCAGGGTTGGTTGACATATTTGGCCCATATTCAGAATGTTGAGGTTGAGTCTCCCTCTATTGAGTCTATTCCTGTAGTGTCAGAATTTAGATAAGTGTTCCCTACAGATTTGTCTGGTATGCCTTCGGATAGAGATATAGATTTCTGCATAGATTTGGAAACTGGTACACACCCCATTTTCATCCTTCCATATCGCATGGCCCCGATAGAGTTGAGAGAGCTCAAGGCTCAAATCCAAGAACTTCTTGATAAAGGTTTTATCCATCCTAGTGCTTCCCCGTGGGGTGCCATGTCTTGTTTGTTAAGAAAAAGGACGGTAGTATGAGGATATGGATAGACTATCGACAATTGAATAGGGTCACCATTCAGAATAAGTATCCATTACCTCAGATAGATGATCTGTTTGACCAGTTGCAGGGTGCATCCAATTTCTCTAAGATTGATTTAAGGTCTGATTACCATCAGTTAAAAATTAGTCCTGAGGATATACGAAAAATGGCATTTAGGGCCTGCTATGGGAACTTTGAGTTTCTAGTTATGTCATTTAGGTTGACAAATACGCCTGCAGTTTTCATGAGTTTGATGAATGATGTGTTCAAGCCATTTTTTGATTAATTTGTTATAGTATTTATTGATGACATATTGGTTTATTCGAAAAGTAAAGAAGAGTATGCCGACCATCTTCGTATTATTCTGGGTGTTCTTGGGAAACAAAAGTTGTATGCAAAATTTTCTAAGTGTGAATTTTGGTTGACTTCGGTTGCCTTTTTAGGGCATGTAGTTTCGAGAGAAGGGGTAATGGTAGATCCCTAAAAGAGTGAAGCGGTTAAGAACTGGGTTCGGCCTATCTCTGTGACTAAAGTTAGGAGTTTTGTGGGGTTCGCTAGCTACACTATCATCGATTTGTGAAGATCTTCGCTTTTATTGCCACGCATCTGACAATATTGACCAAAAATGAGGTACCCTTTGAATGGACTGAAAAGTGTGAAGAGAGCTTTCAAAAGGTCAAAACTCTCTTGACCACAACACTTATTCTAGCACTACCGGTGAAAGGTAAGGACTTTATTGTTTATTGTGATGCTTCACATTCGGGTTTGGATGATGTGTTAATGCAAGATAAGAATGTTTTTAGTCGATCACTGATCCAATTTGAGTACCTCTGTAGGATAGACCTCAACAGAAAACTGAAGAGTAACAGCAACAAGTGATTGAGTTCAGTAGTTTCTCATATAAAATTATTGACTCTAGAGATATAGTAATATGGAGAAGACAAAATTGTTTCAAGGACTGACAGAACCGGAAGCGCCCATTCATTCAAAGAGAGGAGGACGGGTTATTCACATTTCATTTGATGGTCAGAGGCGAATTGAAAGTTAAGCAATGAAAATTCTAAAGATTCCCGAGGGAAAAATAGAGATATATCCTATGTTACCTATAATATGTGGAAGTATCGACGTAATTTCATGGAGTCATTCGGTCTGAATGCTACATGAAGAACATAAGCCAGATGACGGAATGAGAAGACCCAGGATGTAGAAGATCATAACATGAGTGATTCAGCAGATTTGGATTCATATATATATCCACCAATGTGGTACTCTGTTTTTTGAAATTGTCATTATAATCAAATGATTCTAGCCGAGGGATCTTTCTCCCTTTCAGAATTGCATATAATTGTTTTTTATTCGTCATTGACTAATTATTCATTAGAATCAACATTAGAAATCTAGTAGTAGTATGCATCGCGACAATTAAAGGTGCAAGAGAGGAATTACCCCACACATGATTTGGAGTTGGCAGCGGTAGTATTTGCTCTTTAGATCTGGCGGCATTATCTTTATGGTGTCAAGTGTGATGTATTTACTGATCATCGTAATCTGCAACATGTATTCACTCAAAAGGATTTGAATCTGAGACAGAGAAGGTGGATGAATTTACTTAAAGATTATGATGTCACCATTTAATACCATCCGGGTAAGGCTAATGTGATGGCAGATGCCTTGAGTCGAAAGACGGTAAGTATGGGTAGTCTAGCTTGTTTGAGTGTAACCAAGAGACCTTTGGATAAAGAGATTTAGACCTTAAAGTCTAAGCTCATTGTAACGACTCGGAAAAATGATAGGTTAAGCAAGAGCCTATGACTTTGTGTTGACTTTATAATGAGGTTCTATGAGGGGTTTATATGTAATTTCGTTTTAATTGTGTAACTCTGACAATTTAAAATGAATAAGAAGAAGCTTGAAATTGGAAGTAGTCACTTTTGGAAAAATTCAGAATCTGGAAATTTGGTTAAGTGTGGGAAATCAGTGAGTTTTTGGCCAACTTTGAGCAGTCATAACTCCTAGATCAGGATGATCCAGGAGTAGTTCTAGTTATGTTTGGAAA